>NC_090649.1:191123256-191380756 GCF_040937935.1 Hyperolius riggenbachi
TCACTCATATGTCACCATGTACTCACTCCCAGTACCCCCTTGGCCCTCAGTATTTGCACCTAAGACCCACATATCCCTATAATCAACACCCACATGGCACAGTACTCACACATCACCAAGTTCCAAAGCCATTATATGCACCCAGTACCTGTCCATGGCCAGCACCCAAATATCACCCAGTACCCATCCTTGGTCCGAACCCATATGAGACTCAGTACTCTCCCATGGCACACATCCAGACCACACATGGCACTCCCTACTCACTCATGTCCAACATCCACATGGCTCCCTGTACCAATTAGCACTCACATGGCACCCACTATCGTTTATCACCATCTGCTACTCATTCAGCATCAAATACTGCATAGCACCCACTGCAAATAAACATCCAAACACTGGACCTTGGTACCCAAAGAAGCTTGACACAGACTTTACTTTGGCATCTCGGCACCCACTGCAACTTAGCACAAAGTGAACCTTTGCGTCTTACCATCTACTGCATCTGGGCACCCACTGCACCTTGGCACTTACTGCAGTTTTGCATCTATTAATGCTTAGCAACCACTGCATATTGGTAACCACTTATTTGCCTGAAAAGAGGCTTGGGTGCTGATCAAGAGGTGAGTCTGTGCCTCCACTGTGGGCCCCACTGTGCCCACTCTAACCCACTAACAGTGGGCACCTATCACTGCTGATTTGAGGGTGGTAGCACCAAAAGAGTTGGTTGGAAGGCGACACAAAGTCTGCCTACTACTGCTATAAAGGTGTGTGTGTGTGTGTGTGTGTGTGTGTGTGGGGGGGGGGGGGTTAAGACTGCCCTGAGGTGGCCATACACTGGTCGATTTGCCCAACAAATAGATCCCTCTCTGATCGAATCTGATCAGAGAGGGATCGTATGGCACCCTTTACTGCAAACAGATTGTGAATCGATTTCAGCCTGAAACTGATCACAATCTGTGGAGCTGCCGCCCCCCCCCCCCCCCCCTGCATACATTACCTTCTCCAGCAGGCGCGAGTCCCCTGGTCTTCTCCGCTCCGGCTCCGGCTACTGAACTTCCTGTCCAGGGGAAGTTTAAACAGTAGAGGGCGCTCTACTGTTTAAACTTCCTGCCGGGACAGGAAGTTCTGTGTAGCTCTGGAGCCCGAAGCGGAGAAGAAGACCAGGGGACTCGCGCCGGCTGGAGAAGGTAATGTATACCCGCTGTATTGCGTCGGTCGTCGGGCATTCGAACGCCGCTATCGACGCACTCCCGACCCGCCGGCGACCGAGAAAAATCTTCCGCACGGATGGATCGACGGGAGTCGACGGTAACAATGGATTTCGGATGGAAATCCATCGTTCTGTCAGCGGTGTGCGCGGCGATTTCACGGCCGTTTCGATCACTGTAATCGAAACGGCCGTATTTCGGCGGGAAAATCGTTAGGTGTATGGGCCCCTTTATGCTTTCTGGAGAGGGGGTATTACATACACAATTTAGCACGATTTATCGATTTCAAATTTGAGCACCACACTCTTGAGGATCCTCTGCATGGCCTTGCCCCTTCCTGCAGTACCTACACTGACCTCTACTTTTCCTAGCATCCACCCCTTCCCCTCATAGCTGGCACCCAGTACTCACACTCACATGACATCAAGTATCTGCACCCAGGCTTAAAATTGCACCCAGTACTCACACCTGCACACAGCTTCCACATGGCCCCCACTATCTGCACCAAGCACCCACTTAACCCGTACCCGCACCCAAAGTACCCGCATTCAAAACCTATGTGATGCCCATAGCCCACCCATAGCCAGCACCCAGTAAAGGCATGGCGCCAAGTATTCGCACCCATGTCACATCCAGTACCTGTACCCAGCACCCACATGACATCGAGTACATGCACCCAGATCTTACATGGCACAAAGTATTTGCAATCAACAACCTGCATGACACTCGATACCCAACCATAGCCAGAACCCACATGACACTCAGCACTGACACCCAGAACTCACATGGCACTAAGTACCGTACTTGCAATCAACACCAGCATGGCACTCGATACCCAACCATAGCCAGAACCCACATGACACTCAGTACTTACATCCAGAACCCACATGGCACCCATCATCTGCATTCAGCAGCATGACAATCAATACCCCCCTAGCCAGAAACAAGGAGGGGGGGGGCATGCGGGGGACGGCATTGCCAGGCCCCTTTTTTAAATTTGAGCACCCCCCACTTAAGGACCCTCTGCACGGCCCTGGTATCTAATGTCAGTTTTGTGCATTTGTTTTATTGTTTCTAAATAGTTTTTAACTTGTTAAACTGCATTGTCTTTATTCAGTCTGCCACCCACGTCATCACAGCAGCAGCGTCATACATGAGGTGGGGCTATAAAGCCCGCCTCTCCATGCTAATCCATTGACGGATACTATTTAGCCGGTCCAGGAAGCCCAAACGTTACCTGAGGAAGGCGTGGAGTACGCCGAAACCGGTAGTGACGTTGGGCACTAGCGCACTGAGGACACCCCCCTCCTCGCCATCTCCGAGCTAACACCGTAGGATTACAGCAGCGGTCCCGAGGTCCTGGCCAGACTAAGGGGTAGAGTAATGACGTGGGCGGCCTCTTATATGCGATTTAAACTACACACTCATGTAAGTGCATTATAATATGCGTGTTTTATTAAAGAAAGTCTACTGCACGATTGGAGCGCTTCTCGTTTCCCCGTTTCTACAGGAAGTTTGAGCTCTGCCATAGTGTTTCCCCCCAAAATACCTGTAATCTGACAGCATTTCACCAAAAATACATGTAATTTGGCAGAGGTTCGTCCAAAATACAGATAATATGGCAATGGTTCCCCCAAAATAGACATATTCTGGCAGTAGTGGGGGGGAGACTAGACCAGAGTGGTGGCGCACAGATCTATCTACCGTGCCTAGAATAGAGTAAGTGCTCTGCCGCCCGCCCGCCCCTCATATCTGGAGGGGAGAGCGAGGGAGGGGGAGCCCTAAGGTGAGGGAAGGGGGGGGGAGATGTCCCCCCTTCCCCACCGCAGTGCCTACCGCTCCCCCTTCTCCGCTCTCCCCCGCTGGAAAATATATATTAAGAAAAAAAAAACCTGACGGTGACTGTCATGGCTGGGCGCCCCTAGGGACCCAGCGCCCGGGGCACATGTCCCACCCCAAGCTACGCCCCTGTGCGCTAATAAGCCGGTTCCGTTCAGTGTCGACTTTGATTGATGCAGTGTCAGAACGCAAACTAAAGGCATAAATGGCTTTTCCGGACAAGGTATACATTTTTAGATGCCTATGCAAACAATGAAAGCCTATGGGAATGGACAGTGTTCATTCTCACTAGGTGCTTTTCCCCATGCTGGGGACAAACACTGCAAAAGCATACTGCTGGGGCTCCCCACCGAATTGAAACAGACCAATAAGAATCCACTGTGTGGTGGGCCAATGAGAATCCCCCCTAGGGAGGGAGTATTCCTGTTGGTCTGTTTTAATCCAACAGGGAGCCCCAATGTTATTCAGTTGGCTAGTGAACACTTGAATGTGTTTTCCCCATGCAGATAAAAACAGACATGAGTGAAGCACCGCACGGATTTTCGCTATGAATTACATTAGCTTCTGTGATAAAACGTGCATGTTACTTTTCACACATACAGCAACACATGGTGTGAAGAAAACGCAAACAGAAAACCGACAGACAAGTGTGCTCCCAGCCTCAGCTTATTACACTCACTCTGTCCTCTTCTGATCGAGCAGAACTGGCAGCACTTGGGGAGGGGTATAGAGGTTGGAGGCTTGACACTGTAAACAAAACCCTGCTAACACTGAATCGGGACTGTCTACAAATCTTTTTGTTATTCCTTATCAGTGGCTGAGCAGATGCAGTCATTAGAACAACTGTGCACAGAGCAGAACGTTTTTTCTCTCTGTGCCCTTAGTTGTCAGTCTCTCAGGACAGGAAAATAAACTTTTCACCCCATGGGGCACCCTGCGGCTGCATCCCTTGCAGGGTCTATTGTTACACACCTGTAAGAGTATTTACATAAAGCGTCATAATCCCAGTGAAAATGTTACTATAGACCTCGCCTTGCAGGTGCTGAGCCCCCATCAAGTAGGGAGCACTTTATCAATGATTACCACAATGTAAAGCACATATGTTGGTAAACAACACAGAACAGCGGGTGGAGTATCTCACTGGACACTCAGCAACAGAGTTGTGGTCGCAACCTCTCTGCATGAGCAGCTGGACACAACACCGCAACTCCACAATGCGCGGTCACGGTGTATCAGCCCCTCTATAATCTGTCCCCGCCCATTTACCCAGCAGCACTGGCGCACAGTAGAGGCTGGAGGGGAAGAGTTTCTTGTTGCACTTTTCCTGTGTGCTGTGATTACATTCCGTACACGTGACTGTCTCCTCACATTTGTGGCAGTGATGGGGAAGAAGAAGGCAACATATGGTCTGGGAAGAGCCCTTATACGTGACCGCACGCAGAAGCTACGGGGACACAGAGCGCCAGACTCCTGGGTGACTGACTGACTGTGTGCTAGTGTGACATGCAGGCGGAGATGGTCACACTGCCGCATCTGACTACATACTTACCTCTCTTGGTCCTGGTGCATATGTAAACATGTCTCTGGCTACTAGCATGCCGCTATAGAGGAGAGGATCACAGTGTCAGGCTTCATTCTAGTCTCTTCCTGCAGGTGTACCTCTCTCTCTGCAGTTGGGTCTCCGACTACGTGCATGCTGCTGTAGAAGAAGTCTGAATTCTAGTCTCTTCCTCCTGGTGTACATCTTCTTGGACCTGTCATTTTTAGGATGATGCATGCTGCTATAAAAAGAGATTGTTACACTGTCATTCTGTATTCTATTTACTCTTGGGGTACTTCTTATGGGTGTAACTAGATATCACTGAGCCCCCCTGCAAAACTTTGGATTGGACACACACACACACACACACACACACACACACACACACACACACACACACACACACACACACACACACACACACACACACACACACACACACACACACACACACACACACACACACACACACACACACACACACACACACACACACACACACACACACACACACACACACACACACACACACACACACACATTTTTTGCATGCAGAATAAAAACTAACATCCTACATGATGACTCTGCACATCCTGTCAGTTTTCTCTATCAATTACATTAGCTGTTGTGAAAAACCTGCGCGTTTTCCTGCATAGAAACACTCTTGGACTGCAGAAAAATACGCACAGAAAACTGAAAGACAAGTGTGTTCCCTGCCTCAGTGGTCCTGTATATGCGTTTCTGGATATGCCCCTTGTTTTATAATTACTAAAGCTATATAAACACCTAGGGTAATTGTCTCCCAAAACAATCTACTGATAACTGAACCTGCTCTACAGGGAGGGGAGGAGAAGGATGAGTAGAATGCTTGACCAGTTGTTGAAAGGGAGGCCACTAATGCTGGAGGACATTTATAAACACTCTAGAAATTTTACCCAAAATGATTACAGGTTTCATGTAAAGAAAATCTGTGGTGTGTGCAAACCGTTAGTGTGGTCATTTTTTCTCAGAGAATCCAAGTTCCCATCTGGCCCTATATCAGATGCACATCTCACAGTCTATGTGCTTGTATCTGTGTTCTTGGTGCCCATCTAAATTACAAAACAAAAACCACCAACCACAAGCTAGCACTCCCCCATAAGTCTTCCCTCTCCCACAAAGGAGGGTGTTTCAATTGGTATGGAAGGTATACAGCTTTCTCCACTGCAGTGGTGCCCATTTTCACTCCAGCTAGGATTGCAACCTTATTTGTCCATACAAATTGTTTCGGGCAACTAAAGTCCTATGTGTGTACCAGGCTTTAGAGTCCATGTTAAGAGATACTGTCATAAAATAATAAGACAGACAGGACTGTGAAGCACTTTCAAAGAGAATATTTGCACTTGGAGTTGCCATTTTAATATCATAACTATTTCTCTAAATGCAAAAAAATAGTATCATGATTTGCTTATGTACAGTATTGGGTGCTAGTATGGTTGAGGTGACCCACAGGAAAACCTCATAGTGACGTTCTAGTAACCTGATTGGTTGTTGCTTCCTCTCCAATGACAGCACCCTCAATAAATTTTAGTTTTCAGATAGGTCGTAGTAATAAGTACACTCACCCTATTCGGCCAGTTAGAACGCTTAAAGTTGTAGAGGTTGCTGTGATTGGAAAACTGTGTTCCCTGTGAGGTTCCCCGGTGGGTTACCTCAACCTTACTAGCTCCCATTAATGTCTTCTTTCTCTATTAAAATTTCACAGATTTATGAGTTTCACTGGTTTCTGTCTTAACTCTAATCTGTAGTTTCTTCCTTTTGCAGCTGCACACAAGTGAGCTGAATGACGGATATGACTGGGGCAGACTTAATCTCCAGTCAGTGACAGAACAAAGCTCTATTGATGATTTCCTTGCCACAGCAGAGTTAGCAGGAACAGAATTTGTTGCAGGTGAGTGACATGAAGAAAACACGTTTGTGCTAATACACATTATGTATTGTAAACTACAGAGGGATAGGCTAGCTCTTGCGTAAAAGGAGGATGATAATGTTGATGTATCATTAGTGACATGATTTGATGATATGAAATTCCATTTGACAGCTGTCGGGGTTGTTCTGGCTGACAAAAGAGTGCTGTGGAGTGTTTCAGAAGCTGCTTGTGTGCAGCCATTCACAAGAGGTGCTCACTGACCTATATCAGGAGAAGCTGCTTATAAGTCTCTGGCTGACAACCAGAGAAGCTAGTTTATGGGAGATCGGTGCTGTACATTTTCTGGTAAAATATGTGCGAGAGATGAAGAAATGTATAAATATTACAATAATAACATGTAATGCATTTATGACCGGTACTCTCAGGTACTGTTATTTTGGCATTGTATGTCATGCTTTTTACTGTCATGGATTTAAGAACTTTATATGAAACTATAACCTGTGACCACATAGGTATGGGACAGTACTTGTGTGGTCAGGCTGGAGTCTGGAAGTTTATCATAATACAAAACGGTTTTCATTAGATCCTGAAACCATAGCTCACAAAGTGCTGCACCCATGTCTTGTCTTATGCCATCTGACTGTGATTAATGTACATATAATTTTGCATGCAACAGAGGCATGGTTCCCTACTGCTGTTCAAAGTATTTATTGTCTGTGATTTATTTTTCCCACTGAATCTGGTTATACACTTCACATGTGAAAAGATTGGCTGCCGTCCGTCGGCCGGGCGCTTGCTGGCGCTGGGCACAAGTGGTGGAAAGCCCCCACATATAGTAGCATCTGAGCACATTGTTTGCCGTGCTCCGACATGACAAGAGACTTTTTTGGTGCTAGGTGATGTCTTTGTGTGTCAAACGAATGCTGCCATTCGCATGCATGTAACTGCAGTTGAATGCACCATTCAGCTGCAGTTACATACATGCGAATGGCAGCATTCGTTTGACACACAAAGACATCACCTAGCACCAAAAAAGTCTCTTGTCATGTCGGAGCACGGCAAACAATGTGCTCAGATGCTACTATATGTGGGGGCTTTCCACCACTTGTGCCCAGCGCCAGCAAGTGCCCGGCCGATGGACGAGAGCACCTGGCATGCACTGAATTCACCACCTTCAGCTGCTTGTGGAAAAGAGGCCTAAATCTGACTGATCCACCATCTCTAATTGTTCGTTCACACTTGAGCGGGAATCGCGCATCCTGCTGATCTCTTTGGCTGCAGTTGTATCTGAATCGCACACTGGAAACAAGCATGCAGCAAATCAGGTCAGACTTGGGTCTGAAAATGTGATCTGCATGCTTGTTCAGGGTTTATAGCTAAAAGTATTCGAGGCTGAGGATTAGCAGGACAGCCAGGCAATGTGCATTGTTTAAAAGATTCAGATTCCCTTTTAAAGAGACTCTGTAACAAAATTTTCAGCCTTATTTTTTCTATCCGATAAGTTCCTATACCTGTTCTAATGTGCTCTGGAAAACACACACACACACCACACCACACCACACCACACCACACCACACCACACACACCACTTCCTGGTTAGCGGCCATGTTTTTTGTTTGTAAACACTGCCTAACACTGGCGATTAAAAGCCAGGATTGCGGCGGAAACGGCAAAGAGGGATCCAGGAGACCACAGTGACTTGATTGGTATGTTTTCTTTTTATTGTACAAATCGGACAGTACATATTCTCTTTAAAGCAGTAGGATCAGCCATACTATGCCAGGGAAAAAAACACATATATAAGTAGATAAATATTTGATCTACTTACATAGCACATGTATTATACTGTCAACGTTTTGATTTCAGTGAATGTTATATAGTAAATGACAAGAATTCTGTTCCTGGTGGGGGCCATGTCTTTTGCCCACAGTTAAGGCTAACTCGTGATGTCATTTCTGCCCTTTACTTTTTTTCTTGTCTCCAATCGCTGAGTCGCCTCAGCCTTGCTTGTAAACACAAGTGAGTAGGGGATTAGGTTTCAGATAAGCAGCTGGCAGGGAAATAAAGGGAAGAGGAGGAATAGATTTTAGATAAAAAGAACCCCCAGCATGCAATTCTTTGGCACCGACTACTAAAGGGCCAGTGCTCCTTAAGTATGTGATAACTCCAAATCATAACAGCAGAAAAAGTTTTGAAAGTTTTGAAATTCAAATGTGATCAGCACCCACGGTTTCGAAAAAACGTAGGTGGAGTGCTATGACCATCCGACCTCCAGTACCCCTGGGACAGCAGCAAGCGATTCCAAAAAAGTGGTGAGCACCTCCACAATAGCTCTTTTACTTTAAAACATAGCTCTTTATTCAAAATACTTAAAAGCCATAAAAATAGATGGACAAAAGTATGGGGCTGGATTCCAGCGACAGCCCGCTGTTTCAGACCTCTCAGCCTTTCCTCAGGCTTGACAGTCCCACACTAAACGCTATTCACAACAACCATCTTTTATACTAGCCTCTCATCGCACAAGCCAATCATAGAAGGCCACTTTCTGGAGGACCTGATGGAAGACTGCCGAGGCTTGAAAAGGACCAATGGGATCATGGAGTATAGATCCACTGTGCAAAACCAAGTCCTGCACCAGCAAGATCCCTCCGCCATAAAATACTACACTGTTAAATTGCTAATCATAGCGCTAAATTGCACCTTATATTGGCCATCAGCGCTCCCAATTCACTGCCACATTGTCACCAACATATAGGCAAACAATCACCCAAAGTTCCTAAAAAAAGATTAAATCACAAACTCCCATTCCCCACGCTGCAGCCACCTCGTACCCACCTAATGCATGCTTTGATTTAGAGCTATGTTTTAAAGTAAAAGAGCTATTGTGCAGGTGCTGACCACTTTTTTTGGAATTGAAAGTTTTGAATGCAGGCTTGGCATCTTTATCACTTAATACACTCAGACCAGTTGCTATTGAAATTTGATTTTTATGGTGACGATACCGCTTAAAGTATACATAGGTGCACAGCTGCAGCTTGATGTACACTATAGATTTTTGAACTTGAAGAGTTCAATTCCATAAATAATACTTCAAATTTTTACTGTGAATGTACTAGAAAAAAAAATTAGCAGTTATTTTTCACTAATGCCATAGTTCAGCCTCCCATTATTTTAATTCATGTGTCCCAAAACCATACCGATCACTTAATTGTCTTCTCACCTAAATTGACCCTAGACTACAATTGGCATATGACTATAGGAGGGAATAGATTGTGAGCTCCTTTTTGCGGGACAGTTAGTGACAAGACTGTATACTCTATAAAGCACTGCGTAAGATGTTGGTGCTGTATAAATAGTAAATAATAAAGTAGGAATTTAGAAAGTTTTACATTTAATATACCTGGCAGCCAGACTACTGTAGTTCCCTCTTGCCCAGCAGTGTGGAAGTTGCTTCTGCGCCACAGAGCAGATCTCCTGACCCAGCTTGCACCCCCTCCCCAAAGAACGACTCAGATCTTTGTGGCCAGCGCTGGAGTTACAGTTCCTCTGTTCTCTTTGTATAGTAAAGCATGTCTCTCTTCCCACACCCTCCCCAGTGTGTTTGTAAAACTGTTTACCTCTTATTACTTTGTCCTGCCTGCAATAAAAACTTATTTTATTTCAACTCTTTTTAAGACTCTGAGACAGGAGTGAGTAGGGTTACAGGTTTTTTTTTTTTTTTTTTGTACACTAAGAGCTAATACAAGAAGAAAAGACTCCGCTCAGCTTTAGTACATAAATGCTGTCCAAAGAGAGTCCATCTCGCAGCAGAGGGAGGAGATGGGCAGGAAAGTACTGGCTAGCTTCGTCTTTCCAGCTCCTTCCTGACCATCTTAGGTGGGCAATGATGTTACGGGGAGTAGCTTGGGCAGCTGTCTGTCCAATAAAATTGAACTGTCATCTCAATAGAAAATGGAGCTACATGACCCAGCAAGCCAGACATTGTACATGTGTTTGTTGTGAAGAGTACAGATATGTAATGTACAAAGGTTTGTACATTTCTGGTGAATGTAAATGTATTGGCAGAGCTGAAGCAAATCTTGTGTGGCCAGTATAATGCTTAGGTTTTGTGCACAGACATTCTACTTCACTGCTCTCATCATGCATTACTTTCTCTTTTGCTAACAGAGAAACTGAATATACAGTTCATCCCAGCTGAAGCCAGAGCTGGTCTGCTAACATCTGAGGAGACCAACAGAATCCATAAACTGCAGGAAGAGAATAAACAGTTTTTATGCATTCCAAGAAGGTAGAGATGGACTGCTTAGAATTCAGTTGCTTTTGTTTATGCTACAAGCAGACACACACTAGATGCTTGTTTTATTTCATTCGGATATAGAGCATCTATGTTTATAAGCATACAATTCTGTTATGGCTATATCGCACACACAGATTTTCAGCATCAACAAATGTCCTGCTACACTTGCAGTTAATATTATCCAGGGTCACTGCTATCAATTGTCACATTAGCAGCAGCTTATAGCTACAAAGACCCATTGCAACTAGCAACAAACTTCTGATACAAAGCTGCTATCTGACATGGCCCTGAGGCTTAGCTTTACACTGTCCACAATATAGTTTAGCTATGGTGACATTTTACTTCAAAAGGTGAGTATTGGAGACTTTCTGTAACGCTTCATTGACTAAGGTCAACCTGTGTAATATATGCCCTTTTAAAAATGTTATCCTTCAGACATTGAACCTCAAGGAAAGTATAGGGGACTAAAAGAGACTGAAAAGCACTCCTACTAAAAGGCAAAGCTTAGTGCGGTTTGCCTTCTGCTCAGAACCGCTGGTCTATAGCAAGCCTTTAGCTTTACATTTTTCAGAACCACACCAACTCTAGCTATAGGCTTGCTATACACCAGCGGTTCTGGATGCAAGCCTGGCTTCAGGGGCATAAAGAGATCATTTGCATATTCAGTAGCGGTACATTGTGGGTAACCACAGATGTTGATTAACAGCTGAATTATCGCAAATAGAATATTTGTGTTCTTACTGAAAATGCTTGCCATTGTTACAAGTGTAAGAAAGAGGACAACACTTTTACAGACCTGTTAGACTCATGAAACAATAAACAGCCATTAGCACACTAAAACATGCACATTTTTTCTTAGTGATCTTTCAAAGTAGATTTATAAAGAAATTAATTTTGTAACTGATTTAAAGCGGATCCGAGATGAAAAACTAACTATAACAAGTAACTTGTCTATATATTTTATATAAAGTTTAGATAGTTTACAGCAAATCTAGCTGCAAAAAGCTTCAATAGAATATAATTTCCCAGTACGTCAGCTCAGACAGCACCCCTAATGAGACTTGTCTCCCTCCAACACACGGACAGGAATCTGCAAAAGATTTAAATTTGCATAATAGGCGGCCCCAGTATATAAGGCATTAGTCATCAATTACCTTCAGTTCTAGTTTCCTGTCCGGACGTGTAGGAGGGAGAGGTCTCCAGGGAGCCATCTAGTCAGGCGGCTGGGGCTCTGTTGGGGAGGTTTTCCTGGGCAGTCCGCTTCAGGGGGAGCGGTGTGGAGCCTGGCAGCACTTAGGAGGCTTCTCCTAGGAAGGCGGCGTTTTTATGCGTGCAGGGGCACGCAATGGAAACTTCCGATGCGGAAATCCGGAAGTGGTCACGACGCTGGCGTCCCACGTGACCCGGAAGTGCAGCAGGCGGCAGGGGCCGCGGCGGTGAGCTGCTTCAGCTGGGGATTATGCAAATTCTTCAGGAGCAGGTATTTTAGCCTCTCAAATCCTGGTCTCAGATGTGTTGTAAGCTGGGATCATGGAGGACGCTGTAGGACCCTCTCCAGCATTATCTGTGGAGTCTGGCTCCGAAACCCCTCTGGCAAGTGGTTATATGCACACTGCTTAGCTAGCTTTTCTATGACTTATTTCATGGGGGTTCTTGGCTAATTTAGATTTGTTTGTTTGTGTTTTTAGTCCAAAAAATCTGATAAATCGAGTGCGCACTCCAGTCAGGACAGACGCACAGACACCAAGGTTGAGAAAAAATGTGCTATCTGCAACAATCGCATCTCTTCTTCCTCCTCTAAGAAATTATGCCAATATTGCACCGATAAGATTGTAAAGAATGAGTCTCCTGCTGTGTTTAAAGACTTGATGGGCTGGATGAGAGCAGAAATGTCTACTGCTATTAAGGAGATAAAGGATTCGGCTATGAGCACTGCTTCTACCTCTAATATTTCTACTGTGCCTGTTGTGTTGCCTGTGGATCCTATTGCAAACATTTCTGGAATAGTTGTTACGAATCCTCCTGCTGCTGCTATGTCTCCAGCTGGATCAGGTGCCGCCCTTCCTATTCCTCTGGGAACTAAGAGAAAGAGGTCGGGGGAAGATTTGGGTGAATCTGAACTATCAGAGGGAGAGATTTCTGCATTTAAGGAAATTTCTGAGGAGGAGGCAGTGATTAAGGGAAGCAGACCACATAGGTTTGCCTTCTCTCCTGAGCTTATGAAAGACTTTATTGCTGCCATGCATAAAACAATGGGTATAAAGACTGAGCAGAGATCCTTGACAGCCCTTGATCAGATGTATGAAAGTTTGACGGATCCCCAATCTCAATTTATCCCTGTTCATTCCTCTCTGAAGTCCGTGATTAAGAGAGAATGGGATAGTCCTGAGAAAAGAGCCTTTTGGCCTAGATCTATGTCTAGTCACTATCCTTTTAATCCGGATGACCAGGCTTTTTGGGGACCTCCGCCTAAGCTAGATCCGTCATTATCGAGGGTTTCAAGGAAGACTGACTTGTTGTTTGAAGATTTTGGCAATCTTAGGGATCCCATTGACAAAAAAATGGACAATATCCTTCGTAGGGCCTGGGAATCATCGTCATTAACATTTAAGCCGGCAGTGGCTTCCACCGCAGTAGGGAGATCTTTGAAAACATGGCTCTTGGATGTACAATCCAAGATTGCCTCAGGTGTACCGAGAGAGGAGATACTTAACGACTTCCCAAATCTGTTTAATGCTACGGACTATCTCACTGATGCTGCTGATGACACTGTGAAATTAACTGCAAGAACAACTGCTTTAGTAAATTCCGCTAGAAGAGGGGTTTGGGTAAAGACTTGGGGGGGTGATAATTCCTCTAAATCAAGACTTTGTGGCATTCCCTGTGAAGGGGGTCTTTTGTTTGGATCGAAACTTGATGAGACCTTAGATAGAACCGCTGACACTAAGAAAAACTTCCCCACTAAGAGAAGGTCCTTTCAATACAAACGGTCCTTTCGCGGGCCCCCAAAGTCAGAATCCAATGAGCGTCCCACCACCTCCAGAAAGAGGTGGGCCCCTTACAGAAATCAGAGAGGGAAGCCCAATCCCCCCTCAACTAGCAAGACTACAAAACAATGACATCAGGCTTCCAGTGGGAGGGAGGTTAGCCCACTTTTACGAAATATGGCATCAGTACTTCACAAACCCATGGCTTCTGCACATTGTCCTGGAAGGATACAAAATAGAGTTCGAAATGTTACCTCCCAAAAGATTCTTTGTCACTCCTCTGCCATTAGGACATACAAAACAACTAGCCCTTCAGGCCGAAGTAAAATCCTTGCTTCTCAAAAGGGTAATTCGGGAGGTCCCCTCATGTCAAAGGGGTCGGGGGTTTTACTCTCCAGTATTTCTTGTTCCAAAGTCACAAGGAGGCTTTCGCTTCATTCTCAACTTAAAAGGTCTAAACAAGTCAGTAAAGTACAGGAAGTTCAGAATGAACAACATTATCTCTGTGATTCATCTTTTACAGAAGGACAGTTTCCTTGCATCTCTGGACCTGAAAGATGCGTACCTGCATATTCCCATTCATCTCTCCTCTCAGCAATTCCTCAGATTTGCAGTCCAGTTGGACGGAAAGGTAAGACATTTTCAATTTAATGCTCTTCCTTTCGGGCTATCCTCTGCGCCCTGGTTGTTTACTAAAGTCATGTCAGAGGTCTTAGCAGTTCTAAGACTGAAGTCTGTTAATGTTATTGCATATTTGGATGACTTATTGCTTTGGGGTTCCTCTGAGAGGTTACTGTATGCCCATTTGGACTCATGTCTCTCATTCCTTCAGTCCCTGGGTTGGCTTGTCAACTGGGAGAAATCCTCTCTGACCCCTTGTCAATCTATGGAATATCTAGGGTTCAACATTGACACTGTTAATGAAAGAATTTTTCTGACTGATAAGAAGATTTCTTCTATACTAAATACTGTTCTTTCTTTTCAGAAATCAAGATCAGTCTCGCTGAGAAGGGCCATGGCCACATTGGGTCACTTAACAGCCTCATTCCCGGCAGTTCAGTGGGGCCAGCTCCACTCAAGGGAATTACAAGTGTGAATTCTAAAGAACTGGAACAGGAGGTCAAGTTCCCTAGACAAGGCGGTGATGATTCCCCACAGTATCAAGGTATCCTTGATGTGGTGGCAGATCAAGAAGCATCTATCCGTGGGTCGTCTCTGGAATTATCCATCTCAGACGACGATAACGACGGATGCCAGTGCGTGGGGATGGGGGGCCCACATGGACTTTCGACCAGCTCAGGGTCAGTGGTCAGACCAGATGAAATCAAGCTCCTCCAACAGCAGGGAGCTCGAAGCAGTATGGCAGGCCTTACAGTTTTTCAGCAGCCAGATCCAGGGCCATCATGTTCTAATAAGATCAGACAACAGCAGTGTGGTGGCTTATGTGAACCGTCAAGGAGGAACAAGGAGTCACCTTCTGTGGTGCCAATCGGGTCGCATTCTCAGATGGGCGGAAGCAAATCTGGAATCATTGAGGGCAGTCCACTTGAAAGGGACCTCAAATCACCTGGCAGACTTGTTGAGTCGGAAAGCTTTGGATCAGAACGAATGGTCAGTCAATCCTCAGATTCTTCTGGAAATTACATCTCATTGGGGATGTCCGGAGATAGACTTATTCGCAAGGAAAGAGAATGCCAGGTGTCGGAAGTTCTGTTCCCTCCACCCGAAAGACAATCCTTGGGCAGTGGACGCCTTCTCAGTGAATTGGGGCTTCCATTTGATGTATGCGTTTCCTCCAATACCTCTGTTATCCAGGGTTTTGAACAAGATTATACAGGACCAAGCACGAGTTATTCTGATTGCGCCATTCTGGCCAAAGAGACCCTGGTTCACGTTACTTCAAGCCTTGAGGGTATCCGAACCAATCAATCTTCCTCCTCATCCGGAGCTTCTGTCTCAGGGGCCATTCTTTCATCAAAATCCGGAGCTTCTGCATCTTAAGGCATGGAACCTGAATGGGGATTGTTAAAGGCAAGAGGTTTCTCAGATGAGTTGGCTGGCACTTTAATCCAGAGTAGGAAGAAGGTGACTCGTCAGATCTATCAAAAAACCTGGAAGATCTTTAATGAGTGGTGTGTTGAGAGATCAATGGTCAACAATTCCCTGGCTTCAGTCCTGGAGTTTTTACAATCTGGATTCCAGAAGGGGCTCAGTACCAGCACCCTAAAAGTCCAGACGTCTGCTCTGAGCGTTTTCCTGGAGAGAAGATTAGCCCAGGAGGAGTTGGTTATACGTTTCTTTGAGGCATTAAAGAGAATTAAGCCTGTGGTGAGAACAAGGATACCTCCTTGGGACTTGAATATTGTGTTGCAAGGTTTATGTAAACCTCCATTTGAACCTTTAGAACAAGCATCTGATAAGTTTTTATCCTTAAAGACATCATTCCTCTTGGCAATCACAACCGCAAGAAGATTGGGAGAGTTGCAGGCCCTATCCATAAAAGAGCCGTATTGTGTGGTCTCAGAGGATAGGATCACCCTACGATTGGACATTGCATTTTTGCCTAAAGTAGTATCTAAGTTTCACAGATCGTAAGAATTGTTCATTCCTTCCTTTTGTGATAATCCAGCTAATGACAAAGAAAGGACGCTTCATTGTTTAGATGTTCGGAGATGCTTGCTTCAATACCTGGAAAGGACTAAATCCTGGAGGAAGACCGAGGCAATGTTTGTAATCTTCTCAGGGAATGCCAGGGGAAGTAAAGCTTCTAAACCAACACTTGCAAGATGGATCAAACAAGCGATTACTGAAGCTTATCAAATACAGGGCAGGCAGCTGTCCTTCCCAGTAAAAGCACATTCCACGAGAGCTGTATCAACTTCATGGGCAGAGAGGGCAGGAGCCTCGATAGAACAGATATGCAGGGCAGCAACCTGGTCCAGCCAGAACACGTTCGTGAAGCACTATAGGCTTAATGTTTTGGCTAATTCTGACCTATCCTTTGGCAGAAAAGTTCTGCAGGCTGTAGTCCCTCCCTGAATTTATATATCGTGTATATCGTCTCATTAGGGGTGCTGTCTGAGCTGACGTACTGGGAAAGACCAAATTACTTACGGTAACGTCTTTTCCAGTAGTCGCGAAGACAGCACCCCTACAACCCACCCTGGGTAAAAAAAAAAAAAAAAAAAAAGATTATATGAGCATTATTACGTTGTCCGTGTCTTTTGTATAGAACTGAAGGTAATTGATGACTAATGCCTTATATACTGGGGCCGCCTATTATGCAAATTTAAATCTTTTGCAGATTCCTGTCCGTGTGTTGGAGGGAGACAAGTCTCATTAGGGGTACTGTCTTCGCGACTACTGGAAAAGACGTTACCGTAAGTAATTTGGTCTTTCTTCCTGTGATACGACAGCAGCCATGTTGTTTGTAAACATTACACACAGGCAAGCTTATCTGCATCTTCAGCACTCAGCCTGTGAGAAAAACCTAATCCCCCCCCCTCCTCCCCTTTGCCTCTGAAATCTCTGGCTAGTAATACCTCCCCCTCCTCCTACCCAGACTGAACTCCCATGAGTCCTTGCTACTGTCTGAAAATGCCAAGGCTCTCTGAAAAGCTGTGGGCAAGGCTTGTTTAGGTTATAGGGAATTAGAGTATTAAAACAAAAAAGTATTTGGCTTGAGGAATGCCCTATTACCAAATGGAAAAGGAACACAATTATGCAATGAGTAAAAGTTCATCTCGGATCCATTTTAACTTAAGGGTATGTTTGTTTAATGCTTCTCTTTTAAAATAAATAATATTGTGCTTCTGTCTGCATCCAGGCCACACTGGGATGAAAACACCAGTGCAGAAGCTCTGAAGCAGGCGGAGCGGGAAAACTTCCTGGAGTGGAGGCGGCAGCTTGCTAAGTATGAAGTTTGGTCATGTATCCTGCATACCTTTGATGGTTGTACCACTTCTTAATTGTGTCTTTCATCTCATCAGACTTGAAGAAGAAAAGAAGCTAATTCTTACACCATTCGAGCGCAACCTAGACTTCTGGCGTCAGCTGTGGAGAGTTATCGAAAGGAGGTAAAACAAATTCTGGAAAAGTGGCCTTTGGATGCATAAATGTCAGGAAATAGCTTTTGGATGACCCACAAGCTGCTTGCTTGTGCCAGTGCAGCTAAATCCGCTTCTCCATATCTGTCTGGCCTCAGAGTCAAGGCATACCCTCCATTAGACAAGTATTTAGCTTAACAGACTTACTCAAATGGAAATAAAAATGTGATGATAAAGAAAATGAAGCCCTGTGAACTTCTGTATCCCTGTGGTAGCATCGCATTAATAGACATTTGATGTAAAAGAGAGTTGCCACTGTGCTACTTGATGCCCGCTTATGCCAGGTGTGCCCTGTGATTTTTTTTTTTTCTTACAAGAGTACAACCTCTCACACTTTCCATAGAACAAAAAAAGATTTCACTATGCCGTGATCTCTCTAAACTTAGCAAAACTCCACTACGTGGAAACTGGACCTCCCCCATTGTTCATCTGTTTATCACAGCTATACTCACTAACTTACTTATAGGTGAACAAATACTGAGAATTCATCAAAGGGGATAAGAAGTAATGGTATGTACAGACCACAGAACTTCTGACTTTTTGGACTGAGGATCCTCTTGCTTCTTCTACCCTGCCCTATTAAATAGGATAATATGTGCCTCTAAGCAGAGCAAAACTGCCACTGCCTGCTGACAGAGCAGAGATCACAAAGATAGCTGGGAAACTGTAGTGCTTAGAGAATAGTGTGGATAAAAGAGGTGAGTCTGTGGCCATAAAGGGGCAAACTGAAGAAGAATGCAGAGAGAGGTCCCATGTACAGCAATGTGATCATCAAAGTGTCAGGCTATGATGAAAACAATTAATGCTAATGCTAATATCCTATCAGATAGCTGCCTGATAACGCAGAAAACAGCAATGCTCTATATTTGTGACTGGAGATATACTTAAATATAAGTGGTAACAATGGGAAGTGGTAGTTTCAAATTAACCACTTGAGGGCCACAGTCTTTTCGCCCCTTAAGAACCAGAGCCTTTTTCTCCATTCAGACCACTGCAGCTTTCACGGTTTATTGCTCGCTCATACAACCTACCACCTAAATGAATTTTACCTCCTTTTCTTGTCACTAATACAGCTTTCTTTTGGTGCTATTTGATTTCTGCTGCGAGTTTTACTTTATCTTATATTCATCAAAAAAGACATGAATTTTGTCAAAAAAATGACTTTAACTTTCTGTGCTGACATTTTTCAAATAAAGTAAAATTTCCTATACATTTGAGCGCGAAAGTTAATCTGCTACATGTCTTTGATAAAAAAAACAAAAAAAACCAAAAAACATTCAGTGTATATTTATTGATTTATTGGATTGGGTAAAAGTTATAGCGTTTACAAACTATGGTGCCAAAAGTGAATTTTCCCATTTTGAAGCATCTCTGACTTTTCTGACCCCCTGTCATGTTTCATGAGGGGCTAGAATTCCAGGATAGTATAAATACCCCCCAAATGACCCCATTTTGGAAAGAAGACATCCCAAAGTATTCACTGAGAGGCATGGTGAGTTCATAGAAGATTTTATTTTTTGTCACAAGTTAGCGGAAAATGACACTTTGTGACAAAAAAAAAAGTTTCCATTTCTTCTAACTTGCGACAAAAAAAAAATGAAATCTGCCACGGACTCACTATGCTCCTCTCTGAATACCTTGAAGTGTCTACTTTCCAAAATGGGGTCATTTGTGGGGTGTGTTCACTGTCCTGGCATTTTGGGCCTAATTGTAAGCACCCCTGTAAAGCCTAAAGATGCTCATTGGACTTTGGGCCCCTTAGCGCAGTTAGGCTGCAAAAAAGTGCCACACATGTGGTATTGCCGTACTCAGGAGAAGTAGTATAATGTGTTTTGGGGTGTATTTTTACACATACCCATGCTGGGTGGGTGAAATGTCTCCGTAAAAGACAATTTTTTTTATTTTTTTTACACACAATTGTCTATTCACAGAGATATTTCTCCCACTCAGCATGGGTATGTGTAAAAATACACCCCAAAACACATTATACTACTTCTCCTGAGTACGGCGATACCACTTGTGGCACTTTTTTGCACCCTAATTGCGCTAAGGGGCCCAAAGTCCAATGAGTACCTTTAGGATTTCACAGGTCATTTTGCGACATTTGGTTTCAAGACTACTCCTCGCGGTTTAGGGCCCCTAAAATGCCAGGGCAGTATAGGAACCCCACAAATAACCCCATTTTAGAAAGAAGACACCCCAAGGTATTCCGTTAGGAGTATGGTGAGTTCATAGAAGATTTATTTTTTTGTCACAAAGTAGTGGAAATTGATTTTAATTGTGTTTTTCACAAAGTGTCATTTTCCGCTAACTTGTGACAAAAAATAAAATCTTCTATGAACTCACCATACTCCTAACGGAATACCTTTGGGTGTCTTCTTTCTAAAATGGGGTAATTTGTGGGGTTCCTATACTGCCCTGGCATTTTAGGGGCCCTAAACCGTGAGGAGTAGTCTTGAAACCAAATGTCGCAAAATGACCTGTGAAATCCTAAAGTTACTCATTGGACTTTAGGCCCCTTAGCGCACTTAGGGTGCAAAAAAGTGCCACACATGTGGTACCGCCGTACTCAGGAGAAGTAGTATAATATGTTTTGTGGTGTATTTTTGCACATACAGATGCTGGGTGGGAGAAATATCTCTGTAAATGACAATTGTTTGATTTTTTTTTTACACACAATTGTCCATTTACAGAGAGATTTCTCATACCCAGCATGGGTATGTATACAAATACACCCCAAAACACATTATTCTACTTCTTCTGAGTACAGCGATACCACATGTGACACTTCTTTGCAACCTAGGTGCGCTAAGGGGCCTAACGTCCTATTCACAGGTATTTGAGGCATTTGGATTCTAGACTACTCCTCACGGTTTTGGGCCCCTAAAATGCCAGGGCAGTATAGGAACCCTACAAGTGACCCCATTTTAGAAAGACACCCCAAGGTATTCTGTTAGGAGTATGGTGAGTTCATAGAAGAATTTTTTTTTTGTCACGCCCCGCAAGGGGCAGGTTAGGGGCTGATTGAAGGGTGGCAGTGACAGGGGGTGATTGATGGGTGGCAGTGACAGGGGGTGATTGATGGGTGGCAGTGACAGGGGGTGATTGATGGGGGATTGGCAGGTGATCAGGGGGGATAGATGCATACAGTACACAGGGGAGGGGTCTGGGGAGAATCTGAGGGGTGGGCGGGTGATCAGGAGGGAGCAGGGGGCAGTTTAGGGTTAAAAAAAAATAGCGTTGACAGAAAGTGACAGGGAGTGATTGATGGGTGACTAGGGGGGTGGGTGAGCGCGCCCAGACTGGTGCTGCTGCTCTCTAAGACTGCTCCAGACATTACATCTCATTTCTGCTACCTTAAACCTCTTAATGGAAAGACTGGACCGGAATTTCAGTGGATTCTAATGTAGCACTTCTCCAGCAACACCTATAACCTTTCAGAACACCTGGATTACTTGGGATGGCAAAGATTTAAGCTGGATTGGATCTTCCTTGGTATCGCACACGGCTGAACACTGCACACCTTCCTTGGAATTGACCTGAGACCTTAAAGACTTTCTGCCTCTTTGTGCCCGCCCTCTCCCATCCTGTGAGTAACTTTCATCGATTATCTACAGCATCTATGCTCAATAGACTATATTTTTCTACATATACTATATATTATATCTTCAAATTCCTAAACAAAGGACTGTGTTTTCAAATCCATGCTGTCCATCCATACATCTCTATGTAAGGACAATTCAGTCTATACAGGCCCTTTGATCTCTGCAGGACACCAGCCACAGCTGAGAAAGTTCACACCTTGACTCTAAATAGGGCCTTTCTCAGAAGGAGCCCTGAGCTGTCTCTTGTACACAGGAATCATATTCATTCAAAGGACCCAAAATACAGAGGAATCCTATTCATCACCTCTCTGGCAAAAACTACAGCTCATCAGAAATTATGGATCACTTTGGATGGCTGAGATTTAAACTGGATTAAAATTGGACTTGGACTGAAAATGCCTAGCCTGCTAGAAGCTGACCTCAAACTTTGAAATTCTTCAACTTTCTTCAACCCTCAGCTCCTGATCCGTCTTACAGCTTGCAAAAGCCCCCTTCCCTTTGATCTCAGCAGGATGTCTATCAGCTGTCCAAATGTCACCTTAAGGGCCCGTTTCCACTAGGGCGGTTTCGCCAGCGATTCGGCAGAGTTTCCCCGCACATCATTCGCATGGGGAAACTCTGCCATAGGGGATGACGGCGCCACGGCAGAATCGCTTGCGGGAGCGATTCGCACGGAACCCCCCGCAGATTTCGCCACAGAGGCTGCGAATCCCATAGCCGTGCATGGCACGGCTCATGGGATTCGCCTGCGATCCCGCGCACCGGCTCAGTGCGGTGTGCGTCTGCGAGACGCACGCCGCACTAGTGGAGACGAGCCCTTAAAATACTCAGCTGAGATGCTTATCTTTATTGCAACCTCTGTTCTCAAGAAACTCTTACAAATAGATTCTACTTTGATTACCCCTCTAAAATCCCTTGGAATTCTCAAGAAAACAAGGCGGGGCAAGAGGGGAAGACGTGCAGGCACCCATAACTCAAAGCCTAAGCAATCCTCACATATCTATAAATCAGCTGTATTAGTAAAGGACCCAGAAAACAGAGACAGCTACCACACTCCTGATTACAACCCCCAGCCAGGAGCTAGGAACACAGGCCTCAAAGTTAAGGCAAACAACATTAAAGCAGTACTCTACAATGCCAGGTCCATAAACAACAAAACAGCAGTTATTCATGATCTAATAGAGGCTTCAGATATAGCTTTAATTACAGAGACATGGTTGGATCAGAACTCAGGACCCACTCTTGCGGCTGCGGTACCAGACAATTACTCAGTTTTACACTGTGAACGGCAAAACCGCAAGGGAGGAGGATTAGCTTTGTGCTTCAAATCCAGTTTGAATATTAAACCCCTTGCTGTAGCCCCACCCACTCTTTTGAATGTCTGGCAGCCGAACTCTCAGCTGAGAAAAAAAATAAACATACTGCTTGTCTACCGACCCCCTAATGGTGGCTCAGCTTTTCTTAAGGAAATAGCAGAACTTGTATCTTGCATAACACTGAAACACCCTAGGTGGATAATTCTGGGAGACTTTAACGCATGGGTCGATACACACTCTTCCCAATTTGGAACTGAGCTACTTCTCTCCATGAATGAACTGGGCTTCTCTCAAGCCATCAACCTCCCTACCCACAAAAAAGGACACACTCTGGACCTCATTTTCCATTCAGAACTCCTAATATCCAATGTGGAAATTGATCCAGTAGTTTGGTCAGACCACCACACCGTCCACTTCTCCTTTACAGCACCGGCTACAAAACACCAAGTGAAAGAACTAATAAAATATCGTTCTTTGAAAGGTTTGACACCCCAACACCTTCAGAACAGCCTCAATCTAGGCGGACTGACAGATCACAACTTAGGCCTTGAATCCATGGTCCTTAAATATAACCACGATGTCTCAGCCGCTTTTGACGCCATAGCTCCATTAAAGATAAAACGTTCCGCACCATTACATCACGCTCACTGGTTTGACAACTCTATAAAGGAACTAAAGAAACAGGGACGCAGACTGGAACGAAGGTGGCGCAAACACCAGTCCCCTGATGACAAACTTTCCCTAACTGCTCACCTCAAAAAATATCAAACGGCGATTAGCAAAAAGAAGTCCTTATTCCTGTCTCACGAAATTGCAAATGCAGCCAACAGACCTGCCCAACTATTCCGCACGGTTGACAGTCTCTGCAATCCATCTTGCAGGAAATCCCAGCATCAGACCTTCACAGGAACTGTGCGAGAAATTTGCCCACTTCTTCTCAGACAAAGTCTCCTCCATACGATCTGCCATTCAATTCACAACCCAAGAAACCCATGCAGAGCCATATAACAGGTGCAAAAATAGCCTACCACCATGGTCTGATTTTAAAGTAATCACTGGAAAAGACATCTTGGACATCCTCTCAAACCTTCGCCAGACTACCTGCGATCTGGACCCTGGCCCCACTAAATTCATGTTGCAATGCCCTGAACTTTTTACACCGGCATTCCACAAAATAGTCAACGGTTCCTTACAAGAAGGGTGGTTTCCCTCTACTCTGAAAGAAGCAACCGTCAGGCCACTACTCAAGAAACCATCCTTAGACCCAGATGCTCTAAACAGCTACAGACCTGTCTCTAACCTCCCCTTTCTGGGAAAAGTTATTGAAAAGGCTGTCTACCTCCAACTTGAAGACAGGCTCTCCAGAAACATCCTTCACCCTCTTCAATCTGGCTTCAGGAAATATCACAGCTGTGAAACAGCCCTCACCCAGATTTGCAATGATCTGCTCAATGTTCCATCCTGATTTTGCTCGACCTCTCAGCGGCTTTTGACACAGTCGATCATGGAATCTTGCTCAACAGGCTACAAGAGTACTGTGGCATAGATGGCATTGTTCTCCAGTGGTTCAACTCCTTCCTGGCTGGCAGAACACAAAGGGTAGCCTTAGGGCCCTTCCTTTCCAACCCGGTACCACTAAAATACGGTGTACCTCAGGGCGCAATATTATCCCCTTTACTTTTCACCATATACATGCTGCCACTTGGAGAAATCATACAAAAACATGGCCTGACATATCATTGCTATGCTGATGACACCCAGCTATATTTGTCATTCAAACCTGGCATCACAGACCCTACTCCACAAATAAACTCATGCTTAGCTGAGCTTCAGGAGTGGATGAATATGAATTGGCTAAAACTTAATGCTGACAAAACTGAGGTACTTGTTATCGAGGGCCAGGGCTCAACAGCAAAGCAGCCCCAGTCTCAACCAACACCGCTAAGGATAGGGAGCTCAGACCTGAAAAACTCAGACTGTGTGCGCAGCCTGGGAGTACTGATTGATAGGAAATTAAGCTTCAGGAATCAAATCTCAGCTGTTGTGAAACATTCCTTCTTTCATCTAAGGAATATTGCAAAGATTAAAAACCTAATTCCTTCAGAGGATCTTCCAACCCTAGTCCATGCCTTCGTCACATCAAGGTTAGACTACTGCAACGCCCTCTACACAGGCCTGCATAAGAAAGACTTACGCCGCCTGCAATTAGTACAGAATGCCGCCGCAAGGCTGTTAACGAGCCAACCCCGCCATTGCCACATAACACCAACCCTGAGCTCACTCCACTGGCTACCGATAAAATGGAGAATTCTGTTTAAGATTGGCTTACTGACATTCAAATCCTTGCACAATCTGGGCCTTGGATACCTGAAGGACTTGTTGCAACTGCATCACACCCCCCACAATCTTAGATCAAAAGGACGCAACACCATGGTCACCCCCAGAGTCCACCTCAAAACCTTTGGAGACAGAGCCTTTTGTCATGCTGCCCCTACACTTTGGAACTCCCTGCCACACCCAATCAGGACAGCTCCATCCCTGGAAGCATTTAAGTCTAAACTGAAAACCTACCTTTAGTCTGGCATTCATGAACATCTGACTATCTCCTCTGTAACACAACCCAGCCTGCAACCCTGTATTAATCTGAGACACAACTATGCGCTTTGAGTCCTATGGGAGAAAAGCGCTTTACAAATGTTATTGTATTGATTGGGTGCGAACAGTGGTCTGGGGGGTGGGCAGGGGGGGGTCTGAGGGGTGCTGTGGGTGATCAGGGGGCGGGGGGGGGGGGGAATCAGTGTGCTTGGGTGCAGACTAGGGTGGCTGCAGCCTGCCCTGGTGGTCCCTCGGACACTGGGACCACCAGGGCAGGAGGCAGCCAGTATAATAGGCTTTGTATACATTATAAAGCCTATTATACATGTGGCGATCCGGGTGCTAGTAACCCGCCGTCGCTTCCGAACGGCCGGCGGGTTACAGCGCGAGGGGGCGGAGCCAGTCGCCGGCGGCTGATCGCGTCACGAATGAAGCGATCGCCGCATAACCATGCCTGCCTCCGCCGATGGGCGTGTTGCGGTCGTTTAGGCCCAGTCTTTGCCGCCGACCATCGGCTGGGGGCGGTCGGCAAGTGGTTAAGCAAATTGCCTGAACTGTTATGCTAACCTGCTATGAAAGGGCAGAACTGCTTATGATTTCTTTGTATTCAGTACTAGTGGTCCTCAAACTAAGGCCCGCGGGCCGAATGTGGCCCCCTTAGGCTTTTTTACCTACCCCCTACACAGAAAATGTATTACTTATAGATGCGGTCAGCGACTTCTTTAAATATTGATGATCCGCATATGGAATAGCAGTGCTGACACCACCCATCCACATGGAAACCAAAAAGCATTCAAATTCCACATCAGGTGACACTGCTGTCCAATTAGACTGCAGGTTGTCACCTGGGTATGCTTTACTGTCTGGCCCGCAAAGACTTGTAAATCATCTTATGTATACTCCGGCCCCCAAGCAGTCTGAAGTATGTTGACCCGGCCCTCGACCCAAAACGTTTGGGGACCCCTGCAATATAACATGTAAACCAGTCTTCAGAGTGGGTCTGTAAAGTTCTGAAACAGAAATTACATAGTGGATAGTGTTAAAACTTAATTGGTGGTTGTTAGGGGAAACTCCACACCTGTTCAGCAGTTTAGACATTCTCACAGCCAGCAGATATCTCATCTCAAAAGTGCATTTCAGACGCCTCAAGCTTTAAAGGACTTACGAGGCCAATATGGTAAAAAGGTTAAATACCTATTCAGTTTTATGATCGTTAGGGGACTCCATCCACATCCCCCCTTACATTCCGCTGCACTTGTAAATCAATTCCCAGACTCGTGGGGGTCCCGACCCGATCCTCCAGCTCCGACCTCATTACGGCAGTCTCTCGTGCTTTATGTACGCGAGACAGCCGGTAATGAGATCAGAGCTGGAGGTGGACTTAGATCTGCGCAGCCGCATTTGCGGCTGTGAGAACTGCACAGCCACGGCCGGACCTGGCGGCCATCTTCAGTGGGGCAGCTGAGGACGACCCGAGGGATCGGGTTGGGACCCCCATGAGTCTGGGAATTGATTTACAAGCGCGGCGAAATGGAAGGGGGGGATTCAGATGGAGTCCCCTAACGATCGTAAAACTGAATAGGTATTTAACCTTTTTTACCATATTGGCCTCATAAGTCCTTTAAGGAATTTATTAGGCAAATAAAGGCATACAGGTGCGTGGCTTAGCACTCTTCTTATCTCAGCAAAGCAATAAATCTGAAGTCAATCTTGCGTTTCATAGCGCTTGTGCTGGTCCTTGTGAATAACTCTGGTTTCTCTTAAGGACAACTATACATTGCACTAAGTACAGGCACTACGGCATATAAAGCTCAACACACACCATACAATCTTGGTTGTACAGATTTACCAAATCTATGTAGTATAAGGGCCAACAGATTGAAAATATCTTGAATCATTGATTGTATAAGCTGTTATACTACATGAAAGTGGTAAGATTGAACAACCAAGATTGTATGATGTGTGTTGAGCCTTAGCCTATGTACAGAATACAGATACAGGAAGTAGATACAGGAAGTTTAAAGAGGGTTCATAAATTTAAAAAAAAATTGCTCCCTGATCCGAGTGGTTGTGCGGATCAGGTAGCCGCCATCCATGCTGCTCTCCACGGCTTTTGTGGGCCGCATAGGCCCATTTTCATCACCTCTGGGTCACGATGCTGGAAGGAGAGATTGATTCTCTATCACAACATGCAAGGGGGGTGGCAGGGGAGAGAGAGAAAGCTACCCTATGGCAGCTCTGGAAAGCCTCCCAATGACAGCTCTGGAAAACCTCCAGGAACGCCCCTAGTGGGCATTTTGAGCAGGGAGTCCCTCTCCTCTATTTACCCTCTGAGATAGTGACAAATATTGTCGCTAATTTCGGAGAGCTATAGCGTGGGGGGCAGGGGAGAGCAGAGAGCGGCAGTGTGGGGACACAGAGACATGTCATGAGGCAGAGTCCCATCTGCCCCCCAAGGAACCGCCTCAGGTTCCCTTTAAGGGAATTAAAGGAAGTTACAAGTGACAAATCTTGTCATCACTGGGTGGGGCGTACCAGTCAAACATCGCATCCTAGACCTGCAATTGGCTGATAAGAAGAGCACATGATGTGTGACATACAGATAGCTGTTCACATCTCTGCAAATGGCCTCAGCCAATTATGTCTCTCTCTACCGAATATGGGGAAAGGAATTGTTTTCTGTTGTGACTGAAATAGTATTCAAGAATCTGCCCTCTAAATTCTTAGATAGGATGGGCCTTTTGCTATTGTCTTTCTACACTTTGAAATCAATAAAATAGTGTGTGTGTGCTATACATGCTGCTTATGTATTCCATGTGTTTTCTCACAGTGATGTAGTGGTGCAGATTGTGGATGCCCGGAACCCTCTTCTGTTTAGGTGCCAGGATTTGGTGAGTACAAGATTTCTGCCCATAACTGGCAGGCATAGTCCATAATCCTGCACATCCAGGTATATAGTCTAAATGAAAAAACTATCTAGAAAACTTCTAATAAGACTAAAAAGTATTAGGCAAATACACACTTCTGAGTCACTGGCCTTTATTTTAGGAGGATTGACACTCAGGGCCAAATCCCTCTAGCTGCGATCTGCTTAAAAAAGCAGATTGCAGCAGTTTTGTCGATTTTACAATGAGCACCGCGATAATGTGTAAATTGTGGTGGTCGTTTTCCACTACCACAAAAAGTTTTTTCCCAAATCACAATTGATGACCTGCGCAATTCTCAGTGCGATCGTGGTTGTTTCAGGTGGCTATAGCACAAATGTGCCAAGTGGAAGTTGCAGGTTGCGTGATCGCTTCCCAGTGGAAAAGGGCCCTCAAGGGCTCCACACACTTTGTTGTGCAGATGGCCTTTCATATACAAACGTGGTTCAGCTCTCTGCCCACCAGCGTGTGTTGCTCTATGAAGAGGGGAGTGGGAGGTCATAACCATAGCATTTTACATGGTTTCCCAGTACACCTGATCACTGGCAGTGAACATCAGGAATAACTGTACACACTTGACAGTGGTGTCAACAATTTTGCACAATACTAACAACTCTGGAATCAATCTAGAATTAAACACCAAAATGGAAGTAATTATTAAGAGCAAAATATGTAATTTTTCCCTTTTAATTGCACGCAAATTGATAGCAGAGAGATGGAAGATTCGACACTAAGTATAAAGGAATGGAAAGAAAAAGGGCTGTTCTATTTGAGAATTGAGTATAATATTGTAGCAGACACAGACTGTGATGCGATAGACTACCCTTCAAAATTATATTGGCTCTGGACATGCGTCACAAAAGAATAGACCTACTTTATATTAGGTGAACGACCAGTAGTCTCGTTGGGGCTGTTTCGTTTTAAAACTACAGATGATTAGTTGCTTTATTTCTCTAATGTCGTAAATTGAAGAAGAAGCACTGTACATAATACTTAATGCACATTAGCCTGAATGTTATGATCCAGGTTGTTGGTCGTGCAATTAACTGTCTCGGTTAGTCAAATAGTCGACCTTTCTTTTTTTGGTCGACTATTCGGTTTACCAAGCGGGTGCTAGGCTTTTCAAGTTCTTTTTTCAGGGTTTTTTTTTCCCTTCGTTTCCATCTTATGGGAAGATGCTAAGCGTAAGGGGCATAATTTCATATTGCTGCCAGTAAGGTCGTGTTAGTAAGATTTTTTTTCTATATCGATTTCCTCATTTCCTTCTTTCTTCTTTCTTAGACTAAATCTAATGCAGCCTGCTCAAATACTAATAAAAACTATATAGACTATGATGCAAAACTTGGCCCTGGCTCAAGAGCGTGCTGATGAAGCTGATATCTTATGCCGGGCTATGAGCCGTAAGAGCTTGCTGAATGTCTTAAAAAAGGAAAAAAGACAAGACAAGACAAATAACATTTATATTGCGCTTTTCTCCTTGCGGACTCAAAAAAGAGAAAAGAAAGAAAGGAGAAAATAAATGTAGTCTTGCACAATTGTTTCACACACCTTGATTTACAAGTGAGTAGGAGCCTTATCCTGGGAGAACATTTCTGCTTCTCACAGGCTATGACACTTGACAGGAAGCACAGAACATGTTTCACAAGCTATTGTTTTATATGGCTCTTTAATTTATTATTACAAACAAATCTACAGTGAACCCACGATATTTGGTAAGGCATGTCGGCCTTTCTAATAAGAAGGCCCAGCATTTCTTGGAGGTCTGCTCGCTAAATCTAAAGTTACCAGGATTTAGCCCTGTTTTATTTCATTGGCTGGGAGCTAGACAACAGGTTTCCATCAATCTCTGCTTGCTTTGTGGAGTCTTTTCTTTTTTTTTTTCTTTTTCTTTTTTTCCTTCTCCTTCAAGGGTCCTGAAATGGGGCTCCGTAAAGGCATATATGTGTATGTTATCACATTGACATCTCCCGACATTCTTCGCAGCAGCCTATGCTTTACAACATTGGTTGTGAGCACATGACCTTTCGGTCATAGACTGCTCTCTTCCATGTTGGGCTGGCTTCTGCAGTCTTCGGAAGCAAACAGAGCGCCCTCTCTTGCACGTACGCAGTACAGAGCCACCCAAGTGCTACAGAAGACCGAAGGCTTCAGACTTGATTTAAGGGGAAATAAACCTTTAGTAGTTAACTAGTTAAATGCCTTTAAGAGGCAATGAAACTTCCATGTAACTTTTACCCATGTGACCTTGGTCCTTAGTCTTAAATTCACAGTAAGAACCTGACATAGGCCTTCTTTTTCCCTTATTCCTAGGGTCAGGACAAGTGAGAGTTATGGTTCCAGGAACCTTTCATTCACAAATTTACTGTAAATATCAGAACTGTTTTCATAATGCTATCCCATACAAAAGAGCAGTTATGTTTGAAATGCTGTGTGCTTGGCAGTAATATTTCACACCTGTTTGGCAGCCAGGAGGAAGTTTCATTCCTCAGCCCAGCTAATGTTTGAGAAGTAAGTGAGTTGATAAGTTATCATCTTCAGGTTAATGGAGAAAATGTTTGTACAAATACACTCTTTCTGTTAATGTGTGCTCTTCTCGTAAATATGGGAGTCTGACTTCCCAAGTTTTGAATAACGTGATTTACCTATGATTATATGAATTACTGTAACTCCAGAATCATTCCTGTTTCTATTTTTTTTTTATTTCCTTAGGAGAAATATGTTAAAGAATTAAGCCCTCACAAAGAAAACATCATCTTAATTAACAAGGCAGATTTGCTGACATCAGAGCAACGTCAAGCCTGGGCAACTTATTTTGAGAAGGAACAAATAAAAGTTGTGTTCTGGTCAGCTTTGGCTGAGCAACAGAGACTTACTGAGGATGCTAAGGTATTTTTATTCTGTATGTGCAGGCGCTTTAAAGGGTACCTCCACACTGAGTTCTAAAGGTTATGTGCTGTTCTCAGGAAAAAATATATTTTATACATCAGCCCTTATCTGTGAACTGTATTGCCAAAAGGGACTACTTGTTAGAGGTTACAGCAGTAATTCTACATATTTCACAGAGCGTTCAGACTTTCTACAGCTTTCAGATAGAAGCCTATGAGCTGAGGACATGTGAAGGAGACAGTTGAAAGGACAGCTGAAGTGAGAGGAATATAGAGGCTGCCATATTTATTTCCCTTTTTAAGTAATACCAGTTGCCTCGCTATCTTGCTGATCCTCTGCCACTATACTCTTTTAGCCATATACCCTGAACAAGCATGCAGCAGATCAGGTGTTTCTGACAAGATTAGCTGCATGCTTGTTTCAGGGGTGTGATGCAGACACTACTACAGCCAAAGAGATCAGCAGGGATGCCAGGCAACTTGTATTGTTTAACTACCTAACGACCGCATCACGCCAATAGGCGTGAATGCGGCGGCAGCCCCAGGACCGCCTAACGCCAATTGGTGTCAGGTCCTAGAGCCGGCTACTGCAGGAGATTGCGCAGGGTGCGCGCGCATCTCCTGCTTGGGGGGGGGGGCGGAGCTCCGCCCCGCCTTCAGTCTCCGAGCGGCATTTGGAAGACTGTTAGATGGCGTAATCGCCGTCTATTTACATGTACAGTGCTGCTATTGCCAGCAGCGCTGTACTGGAGACAGCCATGTGACAGGGCTGTCCCCCCCTCCATATGCTGGAGAGTGATCGGCTGCATAGGCTGAAGCCTATGACAGCCTGTCACGCTGAATGGCTGGCTGGCGGGAGGGAGGGTGCAGGAGAAGACAAATTTAAAAAAAAAAAGGGCAAATTTTATAATAAAAAAATTAATAATAATAATAATAATTAAAACAACAACAACTGTGGAGCGATCAGATTCCACCAACAGAGAGCTCTGTTGGTGGGGGGAAAAGGGGGGGGGAAATCACTTGTGTGCTGTGTTGTGTGGCCCTGCAGCTTGGCCTTATGCTGGGGATACACGGTACTTTTCTGTACCGTGTATCGACCAGCTGATCCGGCCAGCTGAAAATATTCAGCTGGCCCGATCATGCCGCTCGACCCGCGCCGGCTCGATTCCCGCTGGCGGACAATGGCAGGGAATCGAGCGGTGATAAGGAAGCGCCGGTGGGGATGAGCGGCAATCGATCCGCGCAGACGAGTGGGGCCGCTCGATCCGGCGCATAAAACGAGCAGTGAATGCACGGCATTAAAGCTGCAGTGGCTAATAAAGTGAAAAATAGCCTGGTCTTTTAAGGGGTTTAACACTGCGGTCCTCAAGTGGTTAAATGGAAAAAATTATGTCTGCCTCCTTATTCTTCTCACTTCAGTTGTCCTTTAACCATTTAAGCCCGTGGGTATTTTTCACCTTACGGACAAGAGCAATTTTCACCTGTCAGCGCTCCGCCCATTCCCCATTAACTTTATCACTACTTATCGCAACGGAATGATCTATACCTCGTTTTTTCTGCCACTAATTAGGCTTTCTTTGGGTGGTACATTATGCTAATAATTATTTTATTCTAAATGCATTATGATGGGAATAATAAGAAAAAAATGGAAAAAAAACATTCTTTTTCAGGTTTCAGCCATTATAGTTTTAAAATAATTAATGCTACCATAATTAAAATCCACACATTTTATTTGGCCATTTGTCCCAGTTATTGCCACGTTAAAATTATATCCCTAGCACAATGTATGGTGGCGATATTTTATTTGGAAATAAAGTTGCATTTTTTCAGTTTTACATCCATCACTAATTTTTAGCCTATTATTTAATACTTATACTTATAGGCCCTCTTGTCATAGATATCTTCTCCCCCCCCCCCCCCCCCCTAAAGCCAGTAGGTGTATTTTACTGTTTGGCCACAAGATGTCCCCACTGAGCAAAAATCCTATTAGTCTACTTCCTACTCTACATTGGATACAATGTGCTGTTACATTGTAACTAAGGAAATGAGGCAGGTTTCCATTGGAAACCTGCGATCACCGTGCCGGCGGGGAGATTATGAATGAGAACATTGTTCCCATTCATACATTTAACGATCGGGCGGTGGAAATCACAGCAGGAGATAGCGCTTTATGTAAGAATAAACACTGTTTTTGAACAAAAACAGTGTTTATTCTCGGTGGACAAGTACGGATTGGCACGGGGGACTTTTGTCCCTTATAGCCAATCTCCCCCCCCCCCCCCTCCCTGCTAGCAGCAGCAGTGCGATCGTGGGCATCTGCCCGCATGATCGCCTGCAACCCCCCCCCCCCCCCCCCCCAAACTGCAGGGACGTGACTAGCGCGTACCTGCGGCTCTAGCAACTGCAGTCACTCATGAGGAGTACTGTAGGTTTGCTTTAACCGCGCGGCGCGGACGTGAGCTTCACCAGCTCACGTCCGCGTGGCGTGGTTAAAGCAAACCTACAGTTCTCCTTATGAATGACTGTGGCATCCCCATCTTTATTATTCTCTATCTCTATGCCCCCCCCCTCCAATCTGTAAAATATCTGTTCAGCACCTAGCACAGGGGTCAGGAACCTTTATGGCTGAGAAAGCCATAAACGCCACACATTTTAAAATATATTTCCCTGAGAGCCATACAATCTGTTTTAAACTGGGGCAGTGCGCATGCGCAGCAGAGGGCTGTCCCTGTTACCATGGTGATGTGTATACAGTTGATCAGTGGGGCAGGGGAAGTGTCAGACACGTCTTCAGCTTCTCTTGGGTTTCAGCAGCAACAGCAATTTCCCAGACAGGAGAAATGCAGACTAACAGCTTGTACAATTAACTAGCTGACTTGGGGGTTGATTCACTTTGTAGGTTGAGATCCCCGCACTTTGGCCCAATAGGCTGCCTGTCAAGTGACAGGCAACCTACTGGGCCAATCAAAGTGCCGGGATCTCATCCTACAAAGTCACTAGACCTGACAGGGTCCAGAGTGGGACAGTTGGAGCAGCTGTTCATTTTGGGGTAGCGCAAGTAAGTTAGTAGTGCATGCCACAGCAGTAGAGTGCCTAGTTTGAAAATTTTACTTGCGCTGCTTGAGCAGTGTAGCTTAGTGAATCAATCCCTACCGATTTGTCTGTGAGCCAGATGCAGCCATCAAAAGAGCCCACATATGGCTCCCGAGCCATAGGTTCCCTACCCCTGACCTAGCATATTGAAAAGTTACGTTTGGTATTACTTTTCTTGCCTAAGTTAACTTAATACATATTTGGTGTACTTTTTTGCATCCTGGGGAATGGAAAGGTGCTCTATTGAAAAGGTGTAAAAGGACACGAAAGTAAAGTTTGATTCATGGCTTGCCCCGCCCACTCTCTCTCTACCGCTTCCCTCTTTTTCTCACTCAGTCTTCTGCTGTGTTGCTGATCGGTATATTACTCTCCTATGTGTTACACTGGGCTGTATTGGTCTTGTACTGAACTGTGCTTTGCATTTATAGAGCTCTGAGTCAGCAGACTTCCTACAGAATGAAGATGTGTCAGATGAAAATGTGTCAGATGAAGAAGACAGTGAGGACGAAGAAGATTCAGGTGATGAAGAGGCACCTGTTGGAGATCATGAGGACTACAGTGATTCTAGTGATGAGTATGAGGACTGTGAGGATGATGAAGGTTGGCAGACCTGCTCGGAGGAGGCAGAGGATGAAAGGGAAAGCAATTGTCCTGTCCCAGCGCCTGAACACTTTGAACAGTCTCAACCAAAAGAGGTCCACAACTATGGCCACTTAGTGCAAAGCGATGAACTGCTGGAAATATTCAAATCCGTTCACACGGGGAAGAGGATAAAAGAGGAGCAAGTCACTGTGGGACTGGTGAGCTTTTTTCCAAACCAATTATTAAAAGGCACAGTTCATCTAACAGTTGGAGGAGGTACAACGTGTAAATGTTTCTTCTAACCCTGTAAGCGTATAGTCCCTTCTCAGTCACAAACTTCCAGTGGACATGAGCAAGATTTAGCAAAGTAACAAAATAATTTCAAAGAGGAAGTATTAGCATCTCTCATCCTGCATGTTAAAGCAAACCTGAAGCTAAAAAAAAAGTACGATATAATGAATTCTATGTGTAGTACTGATAACAAATAGAACATTAGTAGCAAACAAGTCTCATGTTTATTTTCAGTTATATAGCTTTTATAACATTGCATCATTCTGTAATATTTGCAGTTTAGAAAGCACATTGTCTTTCAAGCTATAAAACAAAGCAGAGATAATCCCTTTAAACTTTCCTGAAGTAAATAAGGGCTCATTCACGCTACAAGAGCTTTTCTAAGTACTTTGTGATTTTAAAAGCTCTTGCTAATGTAATGCTATGTGTGTGTTCACTCTGGAATAGCAAAACAAAGTATGTGAACCCATTGGAATGATAAAGGATTTCTGCACACATTGGTCATAAAATGTGATTGGATCTTCATCTAAGTCACAATAATAGACAATCACAGTCTGCTTAAAGAGACTCTGAAGCGAGAATAAATCTCGCTTCAGAGCTCATAGTTAGCAGGGGCACGTGTGCCCCTGCTAAACCGCCGCATACGCGCCGCTAAACGGGGGTCCCTTCACCCCCAAACCCCCCACTGCGACACTTGGTCGCAGACTTGGTCGCTCCTGGAGGCAGGGCTATTGGCTGCAGCCCTGCCTCCATTCGCGTCTATCAGCCGCGCATCGCCGCCTCTCCCCCGCCCCTCTCAGTGAAGGAAGACTGAGAGGGGCGGGGGAGAGGCGGAGATACGCGCTGACAGACGCGCGTGGGGCAGGGCTGCGGCGGTTAGCCCTGCCCCAACCAGGAAGCACTCCCCCGCATTACGGAGGGGTTTGGGGGATCAGGGACCCCCGTTAAGCCGCGGGATAGCGGCGATTTAGCAGGGGCACACGTGCCCCTGCTATATATGAGGTCTGAAGCGAGATTTATTCTCGCTTCAGACTCTCTTTAAACTAATGCCACACAAATTTAATTTTTCCATGTTTTTAATGAACACACCATGTAAACATTCACAGTGCATGTGAAAAAAAAGTATGTGAACCCTTGGATTTAATAACTGGTTGAACCTCCTTTGGCAGCAATAACTTCAATCAAATGTTTCCTATAGTTGCAGATCAGAAGTAATTCTTCACCATTCCTCTTTACAGAACTGTTTCAGTTCAGCAATATTCTTGGGATGTCTGGTGTAAATCACTTTCTTGTGGTTATACCACAGCATCTCAGTCAGGTTGAGGTCAGGACTGAGCCACTCCAGAAGGCATATTTTCTTCTGTTTAAGCCATTCTGTTGTTGATTTACTTCTGGGCTTTGGGTTGTTGACCTGTTGCAACACTCCTCTTCTGCTGAGCTTCAGCTGATGGACAGATGGCCTTAAGTTCTCCTGAAAAATGTCTTGATAAACTTTGGAATTCATTTTTCCTTCGATGAAAGCAATGTGTCTAGGCCCTGACGCAGCAAAGCAGCCTCAAACCATGATGCCCCCACCACCATGCTTCACAGTTGGGATGAGGTTTTGATGTGCTGTGCCTCTTTTTCTCCACACACAGTGTTGTGTGTTTCTTCCAAACAACTCCAACTTTGGTTTCATCTGTCCACAGAATATTTTGCCAGTACGGCTGTGGAACATCCAGGTGCTGTTTTGCAAACTTTAAACGTTCAGCAAAGTTTTTTTTCTTTTTTTCTTTGAACCGCAGTGGCTTCCTCTGTGGTATCCTCCCATGAACTCCATTCTTCTTTTTTGTTACATATCATAGATTCACTGATATGGATGTTAGCATATGCCAGATTCTTGATCACCTCACTGACCATTCTGCGCTGTGCCCTTGCAGTCCTCTTTACAGGACGGCCACTTAAAGGGAGAGAAGCAGCAGAGCTGAACTTTCTCCATTTATAGACCAATTGTCTTACCGTGGACTGATGAACTGCAAGGCTTTTGGAGAACCTTTTTTTTATTTTAGCCCTTTCCAGCTTTATGCAAGTCAACAATTCTTAATCGTAGGTCTTCTGAGAGCTCTTTTGTGCGAGGCATCATTCACATCATGCAATGCTTTTTGGGGAAAGCACAAAACTGTTTTTTTTTTTTTTTTTTTTTTTTAATAGGGCAGAGCAGCTGTAACCAACACCTCCAGTCTCATCTTACTGATTGGACTCCAGCTGGCTGATACCTTACTAGTACTAGTATTAGTTTAAGCAGACTGTGATTGTCTATTGTTGTGACTTAGATGAAGATCAGATCACATTTTATGACCAATTTGTGCAGAAATCCATACAATTCCAGAGGGTTCACATTTTCTTGCTACTGTATGTGATTTTGTAAAAATCCCCTATAGCATTGCATTAGCAAGAGCTTTTGACATCTCTAGCGTTTAAAAAGCTCTTGTAGTGTGAATCAGCCCAAAGCCTTATCTCAAACTGTCTCTCACGATTTCTCTGCTGTATAAGTCCTTCAGAAAACAGGACTGTATCAGACCCATGTTGGGTGGAGGAGCTCAGAGATGCTCTTTTGCATAGATAATTGAATTTTTTTTTTTACTCTTGCTGTACTGGAAAACTGCTCAAGACTTTTTTTTTTTTTTTTTTTTGCAACTAATATTCTTTCTTTTAGCTGTACTACACATATAATTTGTTATGTCATAAGTTTATTTTCGCTTCAGGTTTGCTTTAAAAGCCCTCCTACCCCAGACAGTGTGCTGTGTTAATATTCTTATATGCGTACCTCTTTCAGCCATCAGCACCCTAATGTGTTCTCTCCAGTATCTGCAGTAACTACCACTATGATTCTTTGTATTAACGAGTGGTAGAGTTTTGTGGACAACACTATTTATTTATTTAAATGTGAAACAAATCGACTGCAACTGAGCTGCAAAGTATTCTGTATGTATATAATTTCCTTCATTATGAGCTACTCTTTAGGGGTCCTGGTCTGGATGGCTTTTGTTATCTTTCCCATCTTTTGCACTATATACAGTACATATTTGTGCTTTTGATGTAGACCCCCAAGAGAGCTCATTCCTCTTTCAATTCTGCCCCTTATTCCATGACTTAAAATGCCTGTTGACACTAGGGGTTGTTTCCTTCTCAAATTTGCTTTCATCCTGACCTAGTAGACATCTTTGCGGTCCTCTACCTGGCTTTGATTGTCTTGGCCTGAAAGTCTCACACTGTGGGGACTGGGAGTCACTGGTGGGCCACAGACATCAGAATCCTATTTCTTTAGTCTAATACATCCAGGGGTGTAACCGGAATAATTTTTGGCAAAACCTGTTCGGCGATGGTACAGTAAACCTACAGTTTAGGTACAGTAAAATATACATGGATTAAGCTTATACACAACAAAATAGAACATAGTGGAGAAGTACCAGAGGAGAGTGCTATGTGAGCGAAGTTGCCACTTACCTCAACTGCGATTCAACTACAGTAGTCCTTGGGAAAGATAGGGCAGAGAGAGAGAGGAGAGAGAAATAGAGGGGGGTTGAAGAAATGGAAAGAAGGAAGAGAGAGTTAGAGTCCCACAGGAGGGGTTATGCCAGTGACCTGGTTAGCCTAGTGGCTTGGTTAACTGGCCTGGCTTGAGGACCCTGATGGCAGTACTTAAGATTTAGCCCCCCCGCTTTTGACCTTGTCTGGTGTGGTCAGCCTAGAATCCAGACGGATGGTGGCTGGATTCTAGGCGGAGAAGACCCAGCCTAGTAGAGAAGTAAAGATCTTCTTAAAGACCAGCTAGTCTGCCAGGGCTGTGGAGTCTGAGCCATTTTGGGTACCTGGAGTCGGTAGTTTTATAAACTTTGGAGTCTGATGATTTTTGTACTAAATCCACAGCCCTGGTAAGTATTACACTAAGAAGTCGGAGTCGAGGAGTCTTAGCCATTTTGGGTACTTGGAGTCGGTGGTTTCATAAACTGAGATGTTGGAGTTGGATGATTTTTGTACCAACTTCACAGCTCTGTAGGCTGCAGTGCAGGTTTGCGGGTCTGATGTGTTTGGCCCAGTACTAAGTGGCAGGGCCACACTGTGCTGTCAATGTGCTGGGTCCGGACAGCAGCGGCAGTGTAAGGGTGCTGCAGCAGACTTCCAATGGGCTGATCAGCTGGTGGTTAGGAGCTGGGGTGGCAGCAGCAGCTGTAGTTACAAGTGGTGAAGAGGTTCCAGGAGAGCCCAAAGTGAGAGGAATATGGCTGCCATATCTCCTTTTAACCTCCTGGGGGATACAATTATATCGCCCAGGAGGTGGCGCAGCACTATTTTTTAAATTTTTTTTATTTTTTAAATCATGTAGCGAGCCCAGGGCTCGCTACATGATAGCCGCTGTGCAGCGGCATCCCCCCACCCCCTCTGATCGCCTCCGGCAATCAAAGCAAACAGGAAATCCCGTTCAGAACGGGATTTCCTGTTTGGCTTCCTCCGTCGCCATGGCGACGATCGGGATGACGTCAACGACGTCGTGACGTCAGAGGGAGTCCCGATCCACCCCTCAGCGCTGCCTGGCACTGATTGGCCAGGCTGCGCACGGGGTCTTGGGGGGGGGAGCGGCACGGCGGGTAGCGGCGAATCAGCGCGGAGCGGCGGCGATCGGTATATACACGCAGCTAGCAAAGTGCTAGCTGCGTGCAACAAAAAAAAAATTATGCAAATCGGCCCACCAGGGCCTGAGAAATCCTCTGTGGCGGCTTACCCTGAGCTCAGCTCGGGATTATCCCCCAGAGGGTTAAACAATACCAGTTGCCTGGTATCCTGCTGATCTCTTTGGTATCAGTAATGTCTGAATCACACACCAGAAACAAGCATGGGGCTAATCCAGTCAGAAACATTTGTTCAGGTTCTATGGCTAATGATATTTGAGGCAGGATCTGCAGCACAGCCAGGCCATGTACCTGTTGTCTCCACCCCACCCTTTAGATTGTAAGCCTCCGGCAGGGCCCTCCTCCCTAACGTATCCAGCTTGATTATGCAATCTTACTCACAACCACCCCTCTTGTAGACTCGAACAGTCTCTATTTTGACCTATGACACTGTATTGTTATCAAATCATTTGCATGATCTTGTTTTGTTGTGAGTTTCCGTATGTTCTACCTGTATGTTAACCCATTTATCTATTGTGCAGCGCTGCGTAATATGTTGGCGCTTTATAAATACAATAAATAATAATAATAATAATAATGTACATTGTTTAAAAGAAAATAAATGTCAACCTCCATATCGCTTTCACAGGTGTGCTTTAAAATACTGCACATTAGACTTGCATGCTGGAAGACAAAATATATAAAGCTTGAATTGTTTGAATGACACGGCTGTCTCTAATTTCCTTCAGGTGGGTTATCCCAATGTCGGCAAGAGCTCCACTATCAACACCATCTTGGGGAACAAAAAAGTTTCTGTTTCAGCAACTCCTGGACACACAAAGCACTTTCAGGTACTTGACATAAATACTGTTTCTAAAGTCATCATTCTAGAATAGAGCATTGAGGGGAAGTGTGGAATTCTGATTGAGATCAACATTAGGTGGTCCTGAAGACGTTATCTCATTGTTCAATAGATTCATATGTGACCCTGCTCACCTTGATACAGGTATATACAGATCAGGGTATGCAGCCTAAGGCCCCGTTCAGATTGCAAACGCGGACTGCCATGCGTGCGGAACGAAACGCATGCGAACGCACGCCATCCGCGTTTGTATGCGTTGCGTGGCTGATCCCATCACTGAAAAGTGAATGGGACAGCCGCGCGTTTTTGCAAAAAATGCGTGCAGCATGCGTTCCCGGACCGCACAGGTCCGGAACGCATGCAGTGTGAACATCAGACAGTGCATTCTATGCACTGTTTGTCGTGCGTGTTGGCCTCCCGCACGTGTTTCCAAAACGCGGCTGGAAACGCGTGCAGTGTGAACGGGGCCTTAACCTCTTTTTCAATTGAAAAAGAGTGTCATGGCACCCTTCCCCCATCTATTTAAGTCATCCTGGAGATAAGCCAGAAGGTAGGAGTTCTCGGCATTACTGCTATATTAGTCAGTAGCCCTAACTGCAGTAGTTCTTACACCCTTCTTCCGCTTACTTTTGTAGATGGAGAGTGACTGTCATGGACTATTACTGTTAACACGTTATGTGATAGGAGACCGTTCTGCACTAGTGTCTATATGCTTGTATCTGTCTCCCTTAACAATTTTGTGTTGAATTTTGGGACATGAGCACCATAGGGACTAAAGCTGAGCTCACACATCTACGAGATCAATTTCCCAATTAGTAAAATCCTGGAAAGCATTTTACACTGCCCTTCTCTGGCTCTGCTGAAAATGCTACCAAGGGCTGTGCCACGTCGACCGCTTTTTGATGCGCTGTAAAACCGCAGCAAAATAAAAAAAAGTTTGCAATTGCGGCTATTTTGCCACAATTTTACTGTGATTTTTAATGCAAGTAAAATATGTGCGCTAAGTTTGAAAAATAATCAAATAACCGAAAATGGATCAGAAAGCACTTGGCGGTGTCTCTGCCCTTACAGATGTCAAGGCGGAGTCCTTATTTGCAATGGTATTTGAGATCAAAATGACTGGATCCCACATAAGACACCGTATTCTGTAAATTAGGTTACAGCAGGTGCATGCAGCAGTGACCCTGGTTGCTGTGGGAAGCTCCTTCAATTTTGCAGCTTTCTCGCAGCCCACCTTGGTAAATCAGCTCTGCTGTGTAGGTCAGTATGCATGCATGCAATAGAGGGGGTTAATATACTTTTTGGATTACAGATTATAAACTCCCCATCATAACACACATTCTCTTCATAAACCCTCAATCGTGTAAATTTGTTGTATGTTAAATGCTCTAACATTGGCTGTTGTAGTAAAACACACACTCTCTTTTTTTGCCTTTTAAAAGTGCATTAGCAGTGTTCTTTCCCTTTAGCATAAATCCCACTGTTTCTTTTTAATGGAAAGCTGCTGTCTAATTTTATATAGCTAGTGTTTAACTCGGAAAGAGATAAAACCAAAAAGAAAAAAACAGGCAAATTACTTTTTTTAAAATACAGAAATTTGACCACTTCACTTTCCTCTTATTTCTGTTTATTTTTTTCTTTGAACTCCAGACAATCCTAACAGCCATGCGATACACAACACCATAGTACACTGCAGTATACTTCTCTCTATGTATATGCACTCTAGGTGGACTTGTCTTTATTTTTTTTGCTACTTAGTAAGTGTAGACGTTTTTTTCTTACCCTAGCTGTCTGTATCTTTAATCATATACTTATGTCTTCTTTGCAGACCCTGTATGTGGAGCCTGGACTCTGCCTATGTGATTGTCCTGGCCTAGTGATGCCAACCTTTGTCTCTACCAAGGCAGAAATGATATGTAGTGGCATTTTACCCATTGACCAGATGAGAGACCATATCCCACCAATATCTCTCATATCCTTTAAAAAAACGATAAGGATAACATTAAATTCAAACCTTCAGTACCCTAAAAGGAGAATAATTCACAGGACATATATGGAGGGCATGTGGATCTGATGTCAGAGAGAGTGGCTATATTGAAAGGGCATGTGCTTTAGGTAGAGGTTACAACCTCTACAAGAGAAAAGGGCCCCCTAAGAAATTTCCCTTTTAGGTAGAGGTTCACACAAGAAGAGTTTTTAGCCTCTCATACTGGCCCTTACCTTCGGTGTTTAGCCCTTCCATAATGTGCCATCTGTTGGGTGTGCTTGCAACGAACTCGGTTAGTTCGCCTCAGGCACACTCATATCTCCTCACTTACCCCATCCCCCGGCTGACACACAAGTCTTTCATTCTCTACATCCTCGGTACACAGAAAAGCTACCCAATTGCTCCATCCCCTGTACACAGAGATTCCTTTCAGTCCCCATTTACGGCAGTGAGGTAGGGGTAAAGGGGGAGAACAATGGAGACAGCCAGGGCACAGATAGGATGACCTTGCAGTCCAGATCTCTCAACACCTATGAGGGGTTTAGGGGCCGCCGTACACATGCAAAATTAGTAGGGTGTGTATTATGTTTTTTTAATTACGCTGTCCTCTATTCATTTATAATTCTATAATACTTGCTTCTGACTTCTAGTCATCAAAGGCCTTACTGATCATAACATGCAACAGTCTTTACTTGTTTCCTATTACTTTGTGTCTGTGGTTCTTAACAAGCCTACATTGCACAGCGGATCCCGCGACATGTGTTAGAAGCCATTTATGGAATCAGTATAATCAGACCAAGAGAGGATGACGACCAGGATCGGGCTCCCACCTCAGAAGAGTTGCTACGTGCTTATGGGTGTAAGTCGTAGCTGCACTTCTAATACATCAAACTGAGATTCTATTTGTAGAAAGGAAAACTAATGTGGCAAATAATGTGGTTTAAGGAGTTGTGAAGGTCTGAGACTCTCACCTGTACGAATACGGCCAGTTAAAATGACTTACCGTAATCTTTTACTGTGTTAGCGTAGTACAAACAGGGGGCCCATGGCGCTGGCTACTCCTTTTTGCCAGTCTGTTTCCACAATTGAAGGAGTGGCTCTATATCCAAGGTTAATGCCATAGTGTAATAGTGGAGAGGGTGCCAGGGTACCAGCCTATTCCTGGAATTCCAGGCTCACTGGGATACAGTAGAATTTCGTTATAGTAAACTCTCATATAGTAAACCTCTGGATATAGTAAACTCAGTCCTCAGGTCTCAGCAAATGTGTCTGTCTTAAATATACAATGTATAACCAATTCTGATATAGCAAACTACTTTTCCAGGTCCCTTGGAGTTTGCTATAAAGGGATTTTACTGTAATACAACCAAATGCCATGTAAGCACCATTTCTGTTGCAAGAAAGCATATATAAATTTGAGATTTTTATTTGCATTAATAGTTACTTAATATAGGAGATCAAAAATGTATATTTATTGGAATCCCTGGAATTAATTGCTAATAACATATTTGTAGAAGCATGTAGTGCAGTATAGAAAATACACCAGTGTTTTTGTTATGCTGCTGCACAGTCCCTAATCTGGTGCGGGGAGGACCAGGGGAAACCGAGGACCAGAAAAACACAAAAGGAAAGAACACCAGGAGCCAATGGTGCAGTATGTTTACACACCAAGCTATAGATATGTGTATAGAAGTACATTCACAAATTTCAGGTTGCAAGAACTGCAACCACCGATATGGCTTACAGAGGAACACCCGCCTCCACTTGGGCCTGCGGGGGCCCTTAGAGGTCCCACTACTGGTAGATTAGTTAGTTCCTGGGGGTAAGAGCTACTACAAAAATGCAACCTCCCAACAGAGGAGTAATGAATACATTTGTAATATCTAAAAACAACCCACATGACTCCTCTGTAGAGAGCACTAGTGCTGTAGATTAGTCTTTGTCTTCATGGGGAGTTCATGAATGGATGCTCTGAATTTATGAATTTTATTTACAGTTTGTCATACACACATGTAGGGCACAGTAGAAAATATTTATTTGCAGTGTTAACATCATTAGAGAGCCTCTCCTGTATCGCTCCACTGAAATATATTGGACAACAAGTGTACCTGAAGGAAACCAATCCATGGGGACAGCTGCTTTCATTAAGTGTTGATAAATGTTCAGATGTTCTCTAGCAGTGACAGTGCGTTGTTCTTGCAGATATGAGAGGATTTATGACTGCTCACGGGCAGCCTGATCAGCCGAGGTCCGCACGATACATACTCAAGGACTTTGTTAGTGTAAGTTTCTTACATTTCACTAGAAACATTGAAATAAAGTAAGGAGTCTAGAGAAAAGTGTGTTGATTTTTGAGATCCATCTTTATAGCATTCATTCTGTCCTAGGGGAAGCTGCTGTACTGTCACCCTCCCCCTGGAATAGATCCGCTGGATTTCCAGCCTCGGCATACGGCATATCTGGAAAGAAGAGGGACAGGAAGTAGAATTGAGGCAAAAGGCCACAGCTGCAAGAACGTCAAGCAGATTGAAAATGTGGTAGACAAAAACTTTTTCCAACAGGTATAGTTACGTCCTTACATCTTTTCTTCCCTTATGCTTGCAAAACTTATGGCAATTTTACCACATCTATGTAGCATAAGGGTGCTTGCAAGCAATCTGTTTCTGCCTTGAAGATTATTTAGGAGTTTCCTTATGTTGTATATATGTTGAAAAGATTGCCCAGAAATTGGTCTATAAGATTGCTATGTGTGTAATCAACTCTGGAGAAATTGATTTGCCTTGCTCATCCACCAATTTTACAGTATGTTAGTAGTGTTTGATTTGATATCAGACCAATCCGTTGCATAAAAAAAATATTCAATGTCCTTTTACAGTATAGCACTGTAGAAAAACAGTATTTAGTGGTGTTATAAGATTAGTCCTTACATTTGACTTCTGATCTGATAAGCTTCAAGGTAAACAAAAGTATGATGTTGAAGAGACCCTGTAGTGTATCCCAAGTACATAAATTTTCTACTGTACCCCGAAACAGAAGAGTTTACTAAAAGTAGTGGTGGTGTTTGTTGCCCTGTAAAAGTTCCTCTTCCCAATTCATCTAGTAGAATATGGTTTTGAAACTTGGAAGTACCTCTGAACCGAGTGTTGCTTTACATTAATCATGTTTTATGCGGGGTGCTGTGACATGTATCACAGCATAGTCCAGTGTCCCCTGTGGTCCCCACATGACACAGCTGTAATATTTGACTGACTAGAATGTCGATTATTGGCGGGGAGGATGTGGCGGTTCTCCTCACCTGGTCCATCCCCAGAAACGCCCCTTTTAATCACCATTTATGGTTCCTGATGATTACTGTCACTGCTCACAGTGCGCAGGAGAGCTGTGACGTGTATGGGCTTGGGGAGATTGAGCTCAGAAGGAAAGTGTACTAAAAGCTGTACCTCTGGTATTAGTACACTATTGTTTCCAGCTCAATCTTCCTAGGAACAGAGTAGTGGAGGAGAACTACCAATCCCTCCTCGCCTATAATCCACATTCTAATCAGTTGAATATTATGGCTGTACAGTGCAGGGACCACAGGGGGCGCTGGACTGTGATATGTGTCACAGCACCACACATAAAACATGATTAAAAGAATGTAACGCAACACTCGGTTCAGGGGATCTGCAACTGTGCACTTTCTATCTACTAAATCCCCCCTCACCACCATATTACCACAAGTGTGCAGCCATGTGACCCAGGTAAACACAACATGGAGACGCATACAATACTATATTGATGGATGTCGTGGTCTGTCAAGAATGTGTGTATTTAGCAGATGAAGTGCATCTGCATGTCTTTCTGCAAAAAAGCACTCCTGGATATCTATATAATTGTCGATAAATCGGTCATTTTCCTTACACTGAATACCGTTGGTGTCACCTTCATGTCGCCCTTTCATTTGGTCCCACATTCAAATGTATGCATGTCATCTGCTAAATATACACGTTCTTATCCTTACCAGGCCATTACATTTCATCTCCAGTTATTGGCGATATTTGGATTCCAGTAGTAGTTTTCCATGGCTAGCTTATGACATGAAAGCAATATTTCTGTTGTTAAAAGAAACCCGAGGCTATATTTCCTTTTAAACAATACCAGTTGCCTGGCAAACTGGCCATGTCATTGCACATGTATTGAAAGCAAGCTATAGTGCAGCATTAGTTTGACTGCCTTCCTCTTCACTTTGCAGGAGAATGTGCGTGCTCTGACCAGAGGCGTGCAGAGTGTGATGGGGTACAAGCCAGGTAGCGGCCCGGTACCACTGAGTACAGCCAGCACAGAGGCTCTGGCAGGGAAACCCTGGAAGAAGCATGGAAACAAAAACAAGAAGGAGAAGGTCCGGAGGCTCAATAAGCACTTGGATGCATGATTATGCATTTATGAACCTATCCACTACAAACCATACGGACAGTTTTCTTAACCTCTCAAAACCATTTTAAATTGTATATAAGCAGTTTTCCTGTATGAACTATTTGTATACCAGTCGTGACCGCCTTTACATATGGATAAGTTATTTACAATGATCATGTCAACAGCTACATCTGGAGAGCAATAAAACCTTCATTGGATTACTTTTTCTGTTGTTGTATAATTGTTCAGGAAGTATGTGCGGCATATCTCCATTCATTAAAGCCCTATACATATGCTCAACAGCGCTCTTTTATGCAGCACAATTATCAAACCACTTTTGTTGTGAAACAAGTTGAACAACCCCAAAAAAGTTGCTTGCTATTGTTCACACAACTGATAAGACGTCAATCCAATTGTTGGATTGACGTCTTATCAGTTGTGTGAACAATAGCAAGCAACTTTTTTTTGGGATGTTCAACTTGTTTCACAACAAGAGTTGTTTGATAATTGTGCTGCATAAAAGACCGCTGTTGAGCGTGTGTATGGGGCTTAAGTCTGGGAATAGAGCTTATCTAAGCGTTTACTGTGTTTTTCGGGGCTACATGGCCTGAGATGCTCTTATTTATCTACAAGGACTTCTTAGCCAAGGCTAAGGATGCCTACTGGAAATCGAACCAGTTCTTTTGCATTTGTTGTGTTGGTGCTCATACCTCAGCACAGGTTTCTCCATCATTGCTGCTATTAATAAAGTAGCCCCAATTGTGGAAGGTTAGACAAGGTCAGTGATAAGTTTCCTGAGTGGTGAGGGTTAGTATCAGACATTTTGTACAATGTATTAGTGTTAGGCGTCATAGAGAAATGAAGGTAATGGTGGCAATACATGGTACAATTAAAATGTTCGATTTTTCTGTCTATTCAACCAAAATGGTCGTATAGAGTAAAAATCAAAAAACTTTTTTTTTTTTTTTTATATCTAGAAAAAAACACAATTATTTCGATTTTTCGATCAAAATATGATCAGACATGTTGGAAAAATCAGCAATTTAATGTATCAGCACACCACTTCAAGTAAATCACACTCTTTTATTGAGCCTTGTATGTCCACAAAGATAATATAATATAGCCGAGAATTGTTTCGAGGGCCGCGCAGGGTCCCCCTTTATCAAGGTGTTTGGTCGTAACCACACTCCTTGATAGAAGGGGACCCTGCGCAGCTCCCGAAACAGTTGTCGGCTATATTATATTATCTTTGTGGACATACATGGCTCAATAAAAGAGCAGGGCTGTGGAGTCGGAGTCGTTGATTTCATAAACTGAGGAGTCTGAGTCGGCTGATTTTTGTACAAAATCCACATCCCTGTTTAGTATTGGAGTCTGAGCCATTTTGGGTACCCGGAGTCGGAGTCGTGATTTCATAAACTGAGGAAGACCAAGCAGCAACTGACTTAATATAGACAAAGTATATAATCTTTATTAAGTACGTATCCAAACACATAAAAACAATTACAAATCTCCAGTGTGGCTGGGAGGGAACAATTAAGTAATCAGATGAAAAATAGACAATAAACAGATATCGGGGGTGAGGAAGTAAGTAACAAGTCACATATAGATGTACTGGTATACTGAACAGCACCCACTCCTCAATACAATAATCCTAAGCATGGTGCATGTTATATGCTGTCAGTATAGTGAAAATGAATGCCTCACCGTTCCAATAGCACAGACCCTCGCAGCCCCGCCGGAGACAAGGGACCTCACATGTATCGCACCTCCTACGGTGCTTCTTCGGAGATAAAAAGATTAAAAAAGATCCGTCTTAAATACACGCTGCAATGCCGCCGAACGCTACAGGAGGCGTGGCCACACCCCCTATGCGTCACTCCGCTATGCGACCTCACGTTCGCATAGACTGAGCGGCGCACACCCGATGATGCTGTCTGCGGAGGGTCAATGCGAAAGGACAGCCATTGCAATTTCAATAATAAATCACTACCCATATATAAAAAGAACAGTTGCTCATGTATTAGAATGATAATTAAAGATATGAATATAATTAATAATAAAAACACGTGGAAATATCAATATTCGTATATATACTCAATACAGCACCATCATGTGGCCAAAGTACATATTAACACACATTATCTAGATTCAAGTAAAAACAGAAAAGAGACTGAGACAGCAGTGACATCTAATGGTTATTTGACAATACTGCAGGTGGTATTTAATACATATATCTCTATTATAAAACCCACAGAGGGAAACACCGGTGCTAACTATTACATCAATTTAGTTAAAGTGCAAGGTGCTACAATCGTAAAACAAAATAATTTAGTACATAGTGATAGTGAATGATGAATAATATTATTATAAAGTGTCTTAAACTTGGATTTAATTAGAAATTCCTAGTATGAAGTGTCTTGATCTTTAATTTGATTGAAGATCCATAAATGTAGATACAAATATCAAAGTGCCATGTGTAGTGTATAATCGATAATTCCTGCGGACTAGAAAAACATCAATTAGCCCTCTAGTAAAACTAGAAACATATACAATATATGACTCCAAAGGCAGTATCACTCCATATGTGTCCTGATCTTCATACAAAAAGTGCCAAATAGTGCAAGGAGGACTCTGATAGTCAGTACTCACCTACTGACATTTCAGAGAAAACATGCAAAATTGTGAATAAATGTCAGTACTCACTTCTGACATGTAAAAAAGTGCAGTGAAAATAAAGTGACTCATGCAAAAAAATGTATATACTCATGTCGTACTCACAGACGACATGAATCAGAGAGTAAAGTGAAAAGCAAATCCTACAGAACAACTAGTGAACCCACCTAAAGTGTCACCATCAATCATAAAGTGGCACTACAACGTACCCCTCCCGTGGGGATAACACACAAGACAAGGGAAATACTTACTTGTCAAGAGCTTTTGTGTGTGTAGACATTTATATACACCCACACACACCTATATAAAAATATTTCTGTTGACCAATCCACAACATGTTTTGATAATACCGTCATATACAGTATGAGCATTTCACCTACAAACAAATGAGAGACAAGTCCATTAGTACAGTCACACTCAAAATCAAAACAGAGACAAACCCCAACATGGTCTATTGTGGCAGAAAACATGAGAAACTGACTTCCTCATTAAGACCCTTCGGACTCCTTGTCTGTAACTTAAATATCCACCGCAATTCAGCACGCAACAATTTATTGACAACATCGCCGCCTCTATTATCAATCCTGATAGTCTCAAGCCCACAAAACAGCCAATCCCTAAGAGACCCCTGATGTGCATTCAGAGCATGATTGGCCAGTGTAGTAAGAGTTTTTCCTCGTTCTCTGTCCCTGGCGGCCAATTTGACCACCGACCAGTGCTTCTGTAAGCGAATTTTCAGGGCATTTTTAGTCTGCCCGACATACTGCCACCCACACGGGCACTGCAGCATGTAGATGACAGCTCGAGTTTTGCAATTAATGAAGTCGTTAATATAGAAAATTTTGCCATTATGGCGATTCTTCACTGTCTTAGTGACCCTCATATTGGAACAAACACTACATGTACCACAAGGGTAACTACCCTTGATGGTCCTGCTCAAACTTGGTTTCTGAAAGTGGCTATGACATAGTATCGTTTTTAAAGTTGGTGCTCTCTTGGCTGTGAGGCTTGGACGGTCCGTAACAAATGGTCTAATGTCAGAGTCCAATTTTAAAATATCCCAATGCTTCCCTAGTATGTTATATATTTCATGCCATTGGTCATTATATGGTGTGGCTATTCTGATAGTGGGATCATGTCTTCTTCTCTTAGGTCGCAATAATTCCGTGCGTGATGATGCTCTTGCTCTTCTAATAGCTTGCTCAATGGGTTTTCTAGGATAACCCCTTGCTTGTAACCTCTCTTTTAAATCAAGTGCTGCTATTTCGAATTCTTCATTATCTGAACAGTTCCTACGTAAACGTATAAACTGTCCCAACGGGATATTACGTTTCACTGATTCCATGTGGTGAGACTGGTATTGCAGGATGCTATTAACTGCTGTTGGTTTACGGAAAACAGTTGTTGTGAGTTCACCACTCCAACCCTTTCTAATCTTCAGATCCAAAAACTCTACTTCCCGATCACTAATGTTATACGTCAGGAAGATGTTTAAATCATTATGATTCAGCGTATCGAAGAATTCCAGGCATATGTGTCGGGGTCCTTGCCAAATAATGAATAAATCATCGATGAATCGAAACCACCCCAAAATGTGGGGGTGGAATCGACTCATCGATGTGAGGTGAGGTCCCTTGTCTCCGGCGGGGCTGCGAGGGTCTGTGCTATTGGAACGGTGAGGCATTCATTTTCACTATACTGACAGCATATAACATGCACCATGCTTAGGATTATTGTATTGAGGAGTGGGTGCTGTTCAGTATACCAGTACATCTATATGTGACTTGTTACTTACTTCCTCACCCCCGATATCTGTTTATTGTCTATTTTTCATCTGATTACTTAATTGTTCCCTCCCAGCCACACTGGAGATTTGTAATTGTTTTTATGTGTTTGGATACGTACTTAATAAAGATTATATACTTTGTCTATATTAAGTCAGTTGCTGCTTGGTTTTTCTTGATGACCATGGATACTTAGTTAGGTTACACATTGTGTCATATTGTCCATGGACATGGAATTTTATAAATTGCTCTACTTCTTGATATTATTGTTTAGTGATTATGAAATCTCTCTGATTTCTTCTAGAGCTTGTCACTTTTTTACTATGGATCTTAATCTTCTAGATTCATTAGAAGCATGTTGGGAAGTCAATTTACAAAGCATATTTGCACACAAGGAGAGTGCCATTTCAGGGAGTGGCATCTCCAAAGAGTTGAAACAGCTGTGTCTGGAACTTAAGGATATCCACATCAATTACATCAAAGTATGGTGGAATGTTAGTAGTCTTGAAAATTATGACAGGCAAGGGATTTATCCCAGGGGCCTACGGGTCCAGATCTTTCCGTCTTGGTATCTTAATGAAGATGGTAGAAAATTGTGGGAGACTGGTTTATCTAAATGTTCCCACATCATTGTGGAGATGCTCTTACTACATGATAGAGAACTGTTGATTCAGTACAAACAGAAGATTAGTGATTTAAAGACACAGATTGGCCAGATGGGCCCCACTGATAGAATTGAAGCCTTTATGACCGATCTCAAAAACGAATTGGATAAGATCGAGACGGATATTATTTCCAACAAAACCAAAAAACTATCAAGAGATCGGCTAGACTACAGTCTGAAAAGAGCCTATCTGTGGCATCACTCTGGTAACCCTAAGGGTAGAAAAGCATGGATCAACAACAAGAAGCCCAGAAATATTATTAAAAAAAATCCCACTACTGGACAAGGACAGGCACAGACCAATACTATGTCATCCTGTGTATCAGACTCAAGCGATGCTTTTGAGTCAGATGGAACATCTCACTCTGCAGTTCAGAGGATGTTGGCCACAAATACTTTTGGCCAGGCTAAGAAAAGTTTTGTCAAGAGACGTAGAATGGACAAAGGTTCTCCTGAACAAACAGCCCTTCAGGTAATTAATCTATCATCAGTTCCCTTGACAGAGGGTGAAATGAATGTTTTATCTAGGGGGTTGTCTTTTTCTCCGAAAAATCATTTTGATGAGTTTGAGGCACTAAAAGATTTGTATTTTTTCTGCAGACGCTTGACTCTTAAAAAAATATATGACCCTCGCTCAGTGCAAGATCAGGACATACTGGACTGTGGATTGGATCTTAATGACCAACAGGCCTTTGATGACTTATTAGGTCTCTTGAATGAAAATGAAGAACAGGTGAGTGATGTCACCTTTAAACCTCCGTCTAAATTTTTACCCTACTTCAGTACTGAAGTGAGGATATTCTTTGATTTAGTGTGTAGGGATCTGCACAGTTTGGGGAGTAAACGCAATATCTCTGCAGATAATTTAAATCTTGATGAAAGACGAGCTATAAAGTCCTTGAAGGCCAGGAAGGACATTTTGATCAAGGAGGCTGATAAGGGGGGGAATGTGGTCATTTGGCCCCTCGAACTTTATCTGGAGGAGGCACTCAAACAGCTAAATAATCAGTCCTTTTATTGTAGACTACGAGGGAACCCTATGGAGTCCTTTCAGCATGAGCTCCGGAGCCTTCTAGATACAGCTAGACATGAAGGGATCATCACCGACAAAGAACAGAAATTTTTATGGAAAGAAAAGCCAGTAGTGGCAACTTTCTATATGTTGCCGAAAGTACATAAGAATCCCCATAGGCCACCTGGAAGACCAATAATTTCAGGGATTGGCAGCTTGACCGAGCGGGCCTGCCAATTTATTGACCATTACCTCCAACCTTTTGTAACATCTTTAGACTCATATATACGTGACACTGGTGATTTATTGAGTCATCTTGAATGTCTTAATGTCCCTGATGATTCCCTTCTTGTCACATGTGATGTAGAGTCGCTTTACTCTAATATAGGACATGATGTGGGTTTACGGGCTGCTGATTATTTTTTGAGTATGGGTAATATGTCTGACCCTCGCAGATTGTTTGTTTTGTCATTGCTGGAGTTTGTGTTGAAGCACAATTTCTTTGTATTTGACTCGCGCTTCTACCTCCAGGTCAGGGGGGTAGCCATGGGGGCCAAGTGTGCCCCCTCGGTTGCCAACCTGTTCCTTGGTTGGTGGGAGCGCGAGTGTGTTTGGTCCGAATCGATGAGTCGATTCCACCCCCACATTTTGGGGTGGTTTCGATTCATCGATGATTTATTCATTATTTGGCAAGGACCCCGACACATATGCCTGGAATTCTTCGATACGCTGAATCATAATGATTTAAACATCTTCCTGACGTATAACATTAGTGATCGGGAAGTAGAGTTTTTGGATCTGAAGATTAGAAAGGGTTGGAGTGGTGAACTCACAACAACTGTTTTCCGTAAACCAACAGCAGTTAATAGCATCCTGCAATACCAGTCTCACCACATGGAATCAGTGAAACGTAATATCCCGTTGGGACAGTTTATACGTTTACGTAGGAACTGTTCAGATAATGAAGAATTCGAAATAGCAGCACTTGATTTAAAAGAGAGGTTACAAGCAAGGGGTTATCCTAGAAAACCCATTGAGCAAGCTATTAGAAGAGCAAGAGCATCATCACGCACGGAATTATTGCGACCTAAGAGAAGAAGACATGATCCCACTATCAGAATAGCCACACCATATAATGACCAATGGCATGAAATATATAACATACTAGGGAAGCATTGGGATATTTTAAAATTGGACTCTGACATTAGACCATTTGTTACGGACCGTCCAAGCCTCACAGCCAAGAGAGCACCAACTTTAAAAACGATACTATGTCATAGCCACTTTCAGAAACCAAGTTTGAGCAGGACCATCAAGGGTAGTTACCCTTGTGGTACATGTAGTGTTTGTTCCAATATGAGGGTCACTAAGACAGTGAAGAATCGCCATAATGGCAAAATTTTCTATATTAACGACTTCATTAATTGCAAAACTCGAGCTGTCATCTACATGCTGCAGTGCCCGTGTGGGTGGCAGTATGTCGGGCAGACTAAAAATGCCCTGAAAATTCGCTTACAGAAGCACTGGTCGGTGGTCAAATTGGCCGCCAGGGACAGAGAACGAGGAAAAACTCTTACTACACTGGCCAATCATGCTCTGAATGCACATCAGGGGTCTCTTAGGGATTGGCTGTTTTGTGGGCTTGAGACTATCAGGATTGATAATAGAGGCGGCGATGTTGTCAATAAATTGTTGCGTGCTGAATTGCGGTGGATATTTAAGTTACAGACAAGGAGTCCGAAGGGTCTTAATGAGGAAGTCAGTTTCTCATGTTTTCTGCCACAATAGACCATGTTGGGGTTTGTCTCTGTTTTGATTTTGAGTGTGACTGTACTAATGGACTTGTCTCTCATTTGTTTGTAGGTGAAATGCTCATACTGTATATGACGGTATTATCAAAACATGTTGTGAATTGGTCAACAGAAATATTTTTATATAGGTGTGTGTGGGTGTATATAAATGTCTACACACACAAAAGCTCTTGACAAGTAAGTATTTCCCTTGTCTTGTGTGTTATCCCCACGGGAGGGGTACGTTGTAGTGCCACTTTATGATTGATGGTGACACTTTAGGTGGGTTCACTAGTTGTTCTGTAGGATTTGCTTTTCACTTTACTCTCTGATTCATGTCGTCTGTGAGTACGACATGAGTATATACATTTTTTTGCATGAGTCACTTTATTTTCACTGCACTTTTTTACATGTCAGAAGTGAGTACTGACATTTATTCACAATTTTGCATGTTTTCTCTGAAATGTCAGTAGGTGAGTACTGACTATCAGAGTCCTCCTTGCACTATTTGGCACTTTTTGTATGAAGATCAGGACACATATGGAGTGATACTGCCTTTGGAGTCATATATTGTATATGTTTCTAGTTTTACTAGAGGGCTAATTGATGTTTTTCTAGTCCGCAGGAATTATCGATTATACACTACACATGGCACTTTGATATTTGTATCTACATTTATGGATCTTCAATCAAATTAAAGATCAAGACACTTCATACTAGGAATTTCTAATTAAATCCAAGTTTAAGACACTTTATAATAATATTATTCATCATTCACTATCACTATGTACTAAATTATTTTGTTTTACGATTGTAGCACCTTGCACTTTAACTAAATTGATGTAATAGTTAGCACCGGTGTTTCCCTCTGTGGGTTTTATAATAGAGATATATGTATTAAATACCACCTGCAGTATTGTCAAATAACCATTAGATGTCACTGCTGTCTCAGTCTCTTTTCTGTTTTTACTTGAATCTAGATAATGTGTGTTAATATGTACTTTGGCCACATGATGGTGCTGTATTGAGTATATATACGAATATTGATATTTCCACGTGTTTTTATTATTAATTATATTCATATCTTTAATTATCATTCTAATACATGAGCAACTGTTCTTTTTATATATGGGTAGTGATTTATTATTGAAATTGCAATGGCTGTCCTTTCGCATTGACCCTCCGCAGACAGCATCATCGGGTGTGCGCCGCTCAGTCTATGCGAACGTGAGGTCGCATAGCGGAGTGACGCATAGGGGGTGTGGCCACGCCTCCTGTAGCGTTCGGCGGCATTGCAGCGTGTATTTAAGACGGATCTTTTTTAATCTTTTTATCTCCGAAGAAGCACCGTAGGAGGTGCGATACATGTGAGGTCCCTTGTCTCCGGCGGGGCTGCGAGGGTCTGTGCTATTGGAACGGTGAGGCATTCATTTTCACTATACTGACAGCATATAACATGCACCATGCTTAGGATTATTGTATTGAGGAGTGGGTGCTGTTCAGTATACCAGTACATCTATATGTGACTTGTTACTTACTTCCTCACCCCCGATATCTGTTTATTGTCTATTTTTCATCTGATTACTTAATTGTTCCCTCCCAGCCACACTGGAGATTTGTAATTGTTTTTATGTGTTTGGATACGTACTTAATAAAGATTATATACTTTGTCTATATTAAGTCAGTTGCTGCTTGGTTTTTCTTGATGACCATGGATACTTAGTTAGGTTACACATTGTGTCATATTGTCCATGGACATGGAATTTTATAAATTGCTCTACTTCTTGATATTATTGTTCATAAACTGAGGAGTCGGAGTTGGAAGATTTTTGTACTGACTCCACAGCCCTGTAAAAGAGCGTGATTTACTGGAAGTGGTGTGCTGATACATTGGATTGCTGATTTGAGGAGACATTGCCTATGTCACAGTATCAAGCACCCAAGTATTGCTTTAAAGGCGTGCCCTACCACAACGCTTTGATGCGTATGTTGGAAAAATCTGGATGATTGTGAAATTGTACAGTGTAGGTTGTACAAGGAAATACTATTAAACAAAAAACTACTTTTTTCTTCATAATAATATTATTATTTAGTATTTATATAGCGCCATCTTCCACTGCGCTGCACAGAGTATATTGTCCTGTCCCTTAACTGTCCCTCAGAGGAGCCCACAATCTAATCCCTACTATAGTGATATGTTTATGTATGTATTGTAATCTAGGGTCAATTTAGGGGAAGCCAATTAATTTATCTGTATGTATTTGAGATGTAGGAGGAAACCAGAGTGCCCGAAGGAAACCTACGCAGACATGGGGAGAACATGAAAACTCCATGCAGGTAGTGCCCTGTCTGGGATTCCAACCGAGGACACAGTGCTGCAAGGAGAGAGCGCTAACCACTATGCCACTGTGCTGTCCATATTCAAATGTTTTTTTTCGGATTTTCGAGAAAAATTGAGCATTCATGTATGGTACCTCGAAAAGAATTTTAAAAACCATTCCACCAAACAGAATAATCAAACGTCTCAAATAAAAAAATAAATGAAAAACTGTATAGTCTATGGGCACCATTAGTATGGTTGCAGTAAGAATGAAGGCCTCGGCATTATGTAAGTGGTTTTGGTAACTGGCATGGTTATCATTTTTCATGCACCAGTGTCATTGTTGCTGAAGTCTTCACACAAAAATGTACCAGTTAAAGTAAGGAAATGTATTTAATCTGCATTCCGGGTCGCAGTTCATATCTATATTCCTAAAATTTTCTTTTTGCTATTATAGGTCTGCACTTTTTGTTGGAAGGGATAGTTCTGTTCTCTTTGCTGAGTAATTGTTGATTACAGTGGCTGTTAAAGGTCAACTGAAGTGAGAAGAATGGAGGATGACCTACGGTATTTACAGTGGGATGCGAAAGTTTGGGCAACCTTGTTAATCGTCAAGATTTTCCTGTATAAATCATTGGTTGTTACGATTAAAATTGTCAGTTAAATATATCATATAGGAGACACACACAGTGATATTTGAGAAGTGAAATGAAGTTTATTGGATTTACAGAAAGTGTGCAATAATTGTTTAAATAAAATTAGGCAGGTGCATAAATTTGGGCACTGTTGTCATTTTATTAATTCCAAAACCTTTAGAACTAATTATTGGAACGCAATTATGCTTGGTAAGCCCAGTGACCCCTGACCTACATACACAGGTGAATCTAATTATCTTACTCAACAGGCTACAAGAGTACTGTGGCATAGATGGCATTGTTCTCCGGTGGTTCAACTCCTTCCTGGCTGGCAGAACACAAAGGGTAGCCTTAGGGCCCTTCCTCTCCAACTCTGTACCACTAAAATACGGTGTACCTCAGGGCGCAATATTATCCCCTTTACTGTTCACCATATACATGCTGCCACTTGGAGAAATCATACAAAAACATGGACTGACATATCATTGCTATGCTGATGACACCCAGCTATATTTGTCATTCAAACCTGATGTCACAGACCCTACTCCACAAATAAACGCATGCTTAGCTGAGCTTCAGGAGTGGATGAATAATAATTGGCTAAAACTTAATGCTGACAAAACTGAGGTTCTTGTTATCGAGGGCCAGGGCTCAACAGCAAAGCAGCTCCAGTCTCAACCAACACCGCTAAGGATAGGGAGCTCAGACCTGAACAACTCAGACTGTGTGCGCAGCCTGGGAGTACTGATTGATGGGAAATTAAGCTTCAGGAATCAAATCTCAGCTGTTGTGAAACATTCCTTCTTTCACCTAAGGAATATTGCAAGGATTAAACACCTAATTCCTTCAGAGGATCTTCCAACCCTAGTTCATGCCTTCGTCACATCAAGGTTAGACTACTGCAACGTCCTCTACACAGGCCTGCATAAGAAAGACTTACGCCGCCTGCAATTAGTACAGAATGCCGCCGCAAGGCTGTTAACGAGCCAACCCCGCCATTGCCACATAACACCAACCCTGAGCTCACTCCACTGGCTACCGATAAAATGGAGAATTCTGTTTAAGATTGGCTTACTGACATTCAAATCCTTGCACAATCTGGGCCCTGGATACCTGAAGGACTTGTTGCAACTGCATCACACCCCCCACAATCTTAGATCAAAGGACGTAACACCTTGGTCACCCCCAGAGTCCACCTCAAAACCTTTGGAGACAGAGCCTTTTGTCATGCTGCCCCTACACTTTGGAACTCCCTGCCACACCCAATCAGGACAGCCCATCCCTGGAAGCATTTAAGTCTAAACTGAAAACCTACCTTTTCAGTCTGGCATTCATGAACATCTTACTATCTCCTCAGTAACACAACCCAGCCTGAAGCCCTGTATTAATCTGAGACACAGCTATGCGCTTTGAGTCCTATGGGAGAAAAGCGCTTTACAAATGTTATTGTATTGTATTGTATTGTAATTATGAGAGAGAGTATTTAAGGGGGTCAATTGTAATTTTACCTCCTCTTTTTAATTTCTCTGAAGAGTAGCAACATGGGGGTCTCAAAACAACTCTCAAATGACCTGAACACATAGATTGTTCACCATCATGGTTTAGGGGAAGGATACAGAAAGCGGTCTCAGATTTTCAGCTGTCTGTTTCCACAGTTAGGAACATATTGAGGAAATGGAAGACCACAGGCTCAGTTCAAGTTAAGGCTCCAAGTGGCAGACCAAGAAAAATCTCGCATAGACAGAAGCGACGAATGGTGAAAACAGTCAGTCAAACCACAGACCAGCACCAAAGACCTACAACATCACTGGCTGCAGATTGGAGTCACTGCGCATCGTTCAACCATTTGCTGCACTTTACACAAGAAGATGCTGTATGCGAGAATCGGTGACAAAGATGAAGCTGCACCGGGGCTGGATCTTTCAACAAGACAACAACCCTAAATGCTGCTCAAAATCAACTAAGGCATTCATGCAGAGGAACAAGTACAACGTTCTGGAATGGCCATCTCAGTCCTCAGACCTGAATATAATTGAAAATCTGTGGTGTGAGTTAGAGAGCTGTCCATGCTCGGAAGCCATCAAACCTGAATGAACTAGAGATGTTTTGTAAAGAGGAATGGTCCAAAATACCTTCAACCAGAATCCAGACTCTCATTGGAACTTACAGGAAGCGTTTAGAGGCTGTAATTTCTGCAAAAGGAGGATCTACTACATATTGTTTCTTTTTTGTGGTGCTTAAATGTATGCACCTGCCTAATTTTGTGTAACCACTTCACCCCAAAGCGTTTTTTACCCTAATGGACAAGAGCGATTTTCTCTTTTCAGTGCTTATCCCTTTCATTTGCCAATAGCTTAAAGGGATACTGTAGGGGGGTTGGGGGAAATTGAGTTGAAGTTACCCGGGGTTTCTAATGGTCCCCCGCAGACATCCTGTGCCCGCGCAGCCAGTCATCGATGCTCCGGCCCCGCCTCTGGTTCACTTCTGGAATTTCAGACTTTAAAGTCTGAAAACCACTGCACCTGCGTTGCCGTGTCCTCGCTCCCGCTGATGTCACCAGGAGCATACTGCGCAGGCACAGACCATACTGGCCCTGCGCCGTACACTTCTGGAGACATCAGCGGGATCGAGGACACGGCAACGCAGGCGTAGACTTTAAAGTCTGAAATTCCAGAAGTGAACTGGAGGCGGGGCCGGAGCATTGGGGAGTGGCTGCGCGGGCACAGGATGTCTGCAGGGGACCATTAGAAAGCCCCAGGTGAGTTCAACTCATTCCACCCCCCCCCCCCCCCCTACAGTAGCTTTTTGGGGTTTATATTTTTCAGTAATTTATTTTCTATGCATTTTAAAGGGGAAAAACAAGGGAAAAATGAAAAAATACACTTTCTCCAATTTCATTCCATATAGTTTTAATATAGCTACTGCACATAAAACCCACACATTTTGTCTGCCTATTTGTCCTGGTTATCACAAGATTTTAATTATGCCCCTAGTAAAAAGTATGGTGACAATATATTATTTGGAAATAAAGGTGTGTTTTTTCGATGATGTTTTTTTTTTTCTCACTAATCTCGTGCACGGGAATGCGCGGGTGCGCACGAGCGGAGCGGCGGCAGCACTGTTCGACTTATAAAAATGTCCTGGAGCTGTTAAGATGCTATAGCAGGACGTTTTTATAAGTCTGGTTGTCATTAAGTGGTTAAACAATTATTGTGCACTTTCTGTAAATCCAATAAACTTAATTTCACTTCTCAAATATCACTGTGTGTCTCCTATATGATATATCTAACTGACATTTTTTATCGTAACAACCAACAATTGATACAGGAAAATCATGACGATTAACAAGGTTGCTCAAACTTTCACATCCCACTGTATTTCCTTTTAAACCATACCAGTTGCCTGGCAGCCCTGCTGGTCTATTTGGCTGCAGTAATATCTGAATATCTATGGCTAAAAGTATTCGAGGCAGAAGATCAGTAGGGCAGCAAGGAAACTGGTATGCTTAAAAGGAAATAGATATGGAAGCATCCATATCCTTCTCACTTCAGTTGTCCTTTAGTAAAATGTCTGTAAGAATGACTGATATTCTGCTATCACTAAACTCAATTCTATTTGATCTCTAACTTGCGACCCTGCCCCCCCCATGAGGCAATACCTGCTGATATTTATCACCCAACCTCTTATGCTGGGGATACACGTTACGTTTTTTTGTAGAGAATCGTTCCGATAGATGCCTTCGATGATAAAATTCCGACATGTCCAATTCTCTGCTTGATTCTGTTCTGCTTGATTTCTCATAGAAGTGAATGGAAAAAAGATAAGAAAAACGAGCGGAAGATCGAATGGCTAATTGTGCGGAGAATCGAACACGAAAAACGTAACGTGTATTCCCAGCATTACACTAACCTTCCTTTTGCTGAATAATTGCAGCTGTTAGATTTCTTGGGGAAAAGGCACTCCCTGGGTCATTGTTTTTATACTGCCAGCCAAATACAGTAATGATTAGTGCTGTGTAATGTGCACATGCATGCTCTGGTTTACATGGTCAGCAGTCCTGTTAGGAAAGCGTTAATCTACCTGGACCTTTTTTTTAGATACCGATATTTAGGTTTATGGTTACAGGTAATCTCATAACCATGTGGAATTCTGTCTTATAAGTATTACCTGCACCTCCCCTAGCCTTCATGACTGCACACCTTTCCTTCCACAGAAACCAAAAGAAATCTATATTATATACCTCTATTCCTCCAAAATGTAATTTGAAAGCATAGTCCATCCTCTCTAGATCAACACATTCAGTTGGACTACTCGCCTATTCATCCAATACATAAAAATAGAATATGCAACAAGTTTTTATTGAAAATTAGTGTTAAAAAAAAAAAAGGCAATATACATTGTCTTTTGCTATAGACAAATATAATTTGGTCTAATATGTTTTCTGACCAGAGACACAAAAAAACGTCCACATAGTATACACGCCACCAATATATCAGTTTTTAAAAAGTATTTAATGTCTCTTTCTAAGGAAGTCAGCATTCTAAATACAGTATACAGTATAAGAATATGAAATTACCCTGAACAGACATGGGGAGACCCCTAGTGGACATATTCAGCATAGCAAACTTATTTATCTTTCTTTTTCTGGAACAGACTAACCAGCAAGCTCATGGTGAACCAGAACTCATTGGAGCGTGTAAGAGGCTACAATGGTCCTAAAAGCCCCCTTACTAAAATACTAAGGAAACAAAGAGTTTGCTTTTTTTAAAACAGAAAGAATTTGCGATAATTCAGGTTGGAGTGAGCTCGAGATGTCTCCCAGGCATCACTGCTGAATATATGCAAATTAATCATTGTTACCCTTAGAAGCTAAACACACCTCCAGAACCGCTGGAATGCAATGTGTCATCTTGTTAATTTGTACAGAGCCATAATAATCCAACATGCATACAGACTGTTTCTGATTGTTTGATCCTCATCAGTGTATGGCATGGATTAATTTGGCTCTATGGAGTAGGGCTTGTAACACCGAGAAGAACAGATTAACCAGCAAGCTCATGGTGAACCAGAAGTCATTGGGGTGTGTAAGGGGCTACAATGGTCCTAAAAGCCCCCTTACTAAAAAGGAAAACAAGAGTTTGCTTTTTTTAAAACAGAATTTGCGATAATTCAGGTTGGAGTGAGCTCCGTGATGTCTCCCAGGCATCACTGCTGAATATATGCAAATTAACCATTGTTACCCTTAGAAGCTAAACACACCTCCAGAACCGCTGGAATGCAATGATGTGTCAGTTTGTTAATTTGTACAGAGCCAGAATAAGCCAACATGCAAACAGACTGTTTCAGATTGTTTGATCCTCATCAGTGTATGGCATGGATTAATTTGGCTCTATGGAGTAGGGCTTGTAACACCGAGAGGTACAGACTAACCAGCAAGCTCATGGTGACCCAGAACTCATTGGAGTGTGTAAGGGACTACAATGGTCCTAAAAGCCCCCTTACTAAAATGCTATGAAAAACAAAAGTTTGAAAACAGAAAGAATTTGCGATTATTCAGGTTGGAGTGAGCTTGAGATGTCTACCAGAGCAACACTGCTGAATATATGCAAATTAACCATTGCGCCCTTAGAAGCTAAACACACCTCCAGAACCGCTGGAATGGAATTCTGGTGTGTACATAGCTTAAAATGCTGAGTTAGGATATGTTCACAGTAGGCACGTTGGTGCGCGCTGTGATGCTGCATGTGAACGCACCGCCCTTCCACCTGTAGGGGCATGTTTATATTTCTGCTGCAATGGACCACATTATCCTAATGCACTTTGTACAGCATATTTCTGTATAATGTGTGCGATAATGAGCAAATTGCATAACAATACTATGTGCTGTGAAAAATAACATGCACAAGGTTTGTTGTGTTATATCCGCATTGTGGTGCAGGCGTTATGCAATGCGCATAGTATGGCTTTAGCATTAGATGTTCTCTGCATATATTCACTGCAGTTCAAACGTTTAGATTTGCAGGCACAAATAAATAATTAGCACCTTTATTGCATATTTTGTGATAATTAAACCTGTTCATCTATCCCCACCTGAGGTCCCGTTAAAGTTTTTATAGAGACAGAAGTTGATCCTGTTTTAGAATTTGCCAACTTACTGTGTGTTGCAATACAGTGTTTGTACTATACTGTATTAGCTACCTATTTTTATTTTTTTAATTTCAAGATTTTTTATGAAGATTTTTGCACAACATGAAGATGACGAACTTACGTCATTTTGCTTACAATGTTAAACACAGACACATTTCGACAAGCAGTCATAGGTAGGTGAAAGTTGCATGAGCAGGTACAACAATGCGGCTATTAACGTAACTCCGCAACCATACATCATGTTTGCTTTGTTACAGGACTGGTCAGAGAAGACAAGATAAGAACAAAAAACATTTACTGTAATGTAATATTAATAAATTAGTTGCTTGGTAATATACAGTACTTTATAGTGGAAAATAGGCAGCACAGAGGTGGCGTAGTGGATAGCACTCTTGCCAGTTTGAATCCCTGCCACAGCACTATATGCATGGAGTTTGTATGTTTTCTCTGCATTTTCACGGTGTTTTTTTCTGTCCCGGATCCCAAAAATCTACACATACTATAAATTCATTAGGGCTCCCTCTAAGATTGACCCTAGACTACAATGGACATATGACTATTTTAGGGATTAGATTATGAGCTCCTGTGAGGAACAGTTAGTGACATGACTGTGTACTGTGTAAAGTGCTGCAGAAGATGTTGGTGCTATAAAAATACTAAATAATAATCCTAATAAAACAGGGTTTCCTTAGTGCTTGTTCTCACCAATATAAATATACGTATTAGGTTGCTACATATTTTGGAAGTATTTTTTTTTAAACAGATAATTCTACTGCACATTCTGTAGTGCTGTACAATATGTATAGTAGGTGCTATAAAATGCTTTTCTCTTTTTCATGTTTCTTATGCGGCAGACAGGGAAAGTGTAATCAGGTGAAGCAGCAGTAGGTGAGGCAGACTTCCTCATTCAGCAGGGTTTCTGGGCAGGGCTTGGAGCCTGAATCACTGAATGTATGCTTGTAAACCAGAGCTGGTTCTACAGACTCCCGAGCTTTCAGTATATACAGCACACATATGCAGTTCACAGCAGAAACGGGCACATGAGGAGTGTTCTTACAATTTACTCCTACATGTATGCACTCACTTACACTAACTGCTTGCTATATTACTAACCCCCTAAGAAGTGCACAGCCAGGATGCTGAGTGTCTGGACTCTACAGTGGCCTGTCAGGGAGTGCCGGTAACTTCTTGTGACACATGGATGGAGTCAGAAATGTCACCATACAGCAAGGTCATGACACCGGACTGTGGAACTTGGATTACTTAATCACTTGCTTCGCCGAGGAGAAAATCTGTGTGTCGTTTGGTTTGTGGCTCCTGTCCTGCTTATTCTGGTTTACCTCCTTTTCCCTGTAATGCAAAATGTTCTTTTTACTCACTGAACATTAATGTTCTCTGGATTGTTATCTGTGAAATGACTGATTAACTGAATGCTCATTGCAAAGCAGCACCTCAGCCAGTCTTATACCCTAGAATGAGAGTAACTGACTGGCTGAGGACTGGTTGTATCTAGTGGCCACATTAATTCTTCCTGGTTGATGGGTAACGTGTGTCCTGGAGTGGATGGTTTGCTCAGTGAAGTCACTCTTGGCCCAGTGATAAGCAAACACTCCTCATAACGCACTAGTGGGTGGGTCCGCATTGTGTGAGGAGAGCAGCAGCTTTTGTTTCTGTTCCTCTGTTGCTGCCAGTAATTGCATGTGTTGGCATTAGCGGGGAATACAATCCACATATTTGATCACCATTTGTGAAAGAATAAAAAGGGCAATATTCATAAGCAGACATACCTGAGAGGTGGAGTGGTGGAATTTAACATTGATAGAAAAAAGTAAACCGTGAATGTATGGCAATAACTGCAATAATGTAGAAGCTGCCATTATAGGCTAACTGTCATACTCATCCAATAGGTGACCACACACGGTACAAATCACTGAATAATCGACTGTGTAGGATCATTGAATGTCACTTTTCTTTCAGTCACTGGATGTTGATCAGTTTTGTAGAGATGTAAGATAAATATCTGTTTGTAGCACACCTTTCCCAGAAATGCTTTGTAGAAAATGCATTAGGATAACCTGAGCTCTTAGGAGGCAGAGAATGACAAATCATTAGTTTAATCAAATCTGAGAATGATTTAATATTCACCCCAACAGGTTTAACTGATACACTTCTGCTCTTTCTAGAACTCTACAGGGTCTTCTCAAAAAATTAGCATATTGTGTTAAAGTTCATTATTTTCTGTAATGCACTCATAAACATTAGACTTTCATATATTTTAGATTCAAATACACACAACTGAAGTAGTTCAAGCCTTTTATTGTTTTAATATTGATGATTTTGGCATACAGCTCATGAAAACCCAAATTTCCTATCTCAAAAAATTAGCATATTTGATCCAACCAATAAAAGAAAAGTGTTTTTAAAACAAAAAAAAAGTCAACCTTCAAATAATTATGTTTAGTTATGCACTCAATACTTGGTCGGGAATCCTTTTGCAGAAATGACTCCTTCAATGCGGCGTGGCATGGAGGCAATCAGCCTGTGGCACTGCTCAGGTGTTATGGAGGCCCAGGATGCTTCGATAGCGGCCTTAAGCTCATCCAGAGTGTTGGGTCTTGCGTCTCTCAACTTTCTCTTCACAATATCCCACATATTCTCTGGGGTTCAGGTCAGGAGAGTTGGCAGGCCAATTGAGCACAGTAATACCATGGTCAGTAAACCATTTACCAGTGGTTTTGGCACTGTGAGCAGGTGCCCGGTCATGCTGAAAAGTGAAATCTTCATCTCCATAAAGCTTTTCAGCAGATGGAAGCATGAACCCACTTTTGAACCAGAAACAGCGGCGGAAGCGAGTGACCTGGGCTACAGAGAAGCAGCACTGGACTGTTGCTCAGTGGTCCAAAGTACTTTTTTTCAGATGAAAGCAACTTTTACATGTAATTCAGAAATCAAGGTGCCAGAGTCTGGAGGAAGACTGGGGAGAGGGAAATGCCAAAATGCCTGAAGTCCAGTGTCAAGTACCCACAGTCAGTGATGGTCTGGGGTGCCATGTCAGCTGCTGGTGTTGATCCACTGTGTTTTATCAAGGGCAGGGTCAATGCAGCTAGCTATCAGGAGATTTTGGAGCACTTCATGCTTCCATCTGCTGAAAAGCTTTATTGAGATGAAGATTTCATTTTTTCAGCACGACCTGGCACCTGCTCACAATGCCAAAACCACTGGTAAATGGTTTACTGACCATGGTATTACTGTACTCAATTGGCCTGCCAACTCTCCTGACCTGAACCCCATAGAGAATATGTGGGATATTGTGAAGAGAAAGTTGAGAGACGCAAGACCCAACACTCTGGATGAGCTTAGGACCGCTATCGAAGCATCCTGGGCCTCCATAACACCTGAGCAGTGCCACAGGCTGATTGCCTCCATGCCACGCCGCATTGAAGGAGTCATTTCTGCAAAAGGATTCCCGACCAAGTATTGAGTGCATAACTGAACATAATTATTTGAAGGTTGACTTTTTTTGTTTTAAAAACACTTTTCTTTTATTGGTTGGATCAAATATGCTAATTTTTTGAGATAGGAAATTTGGGTTTTCATGAGCTGTATGCCAAAATCATTAATATTAAAACAATAAAAGGCTTGAACTACTTCAGTTGTGTGTATTTGAATTTAAAATATATCAAAAGTCTAATGTTTATCAGTACATTACAGAAAATAATGAACTTTATTACAATATGCTAATTTTTTGAGAAGACCCTGTATATGTAAAGGAAGGTTGATTTCTTCCTGCAGTAACTACAGTTAACCCCCCCCCCCCCCCCCAAAAAGAACTTTGATGGGGCCTCTCAATGTTCACACCCCTTCTCTTGCCTCCCTTTGGTGCACTTCACATCCTTGGGGCCCATCTAACTATGGTCATACAACAAGTGTAGCCATCATGTTCGTCACACCCATAACAAGTGTAGCCACAGAAACACCTGATCTGAAGTATAGTTCCCTGTATCAGAGGAAGGGAAGGTTGGTAGTTGGGGGGCCCCCCACAGCTCTGGGCCCCCTGCAAATGCAGGGTATTCTCCCTTTAGTTATGCAATTAGAGCAGTGCCTGACCAATTAGCCTGAATGGGGCTCGAGGAAGCCCCAGGTATGTAAAATTGTTTTATTTCTACTTATTTCAGGTCTACTTTAGGTTTTCTCTTAGGTGATGTTTTCACACCTTACCATTAAAATGCCTATTAAAATACCAACAAGAAAGAAAAAAGTAATAATCTGGCAGTACTTTCACCTACTTTTTGGTACTTTTTCAATTGTAAAGTAATGAAAAGTTATTTTAAACAGAAGATGACTCTCCTAGGAGAAAACTTATGAGAAAAAGTGAATTGAATGAGGGCCTCGGTATTAGGGCCCAGGTATTATTATACAGAGCACAGGCTGGATTGGTCAGTTATCCACTTGTGTTAGTTTTCTCAGTGGTTTGGTCAGAAACTCTCTGTCTGGTGGTTCTGAGTCACTGACTCACTAATAACAAGAAAATGTGAACAAATTCACAAAAAATATTTGAATAATAGCTGTCAGGTAGTTTCTGAACCTGGTTAATCCTGTGCTAAGTTTTGGTCTGGCTAAAAAAAAAATCTTTTTCCTGTGGAGCAAGAAAATTAACTACCTAGGAAAAGTAAAGTTTTCAGCCCATCTCTACTACATACTGAAGGAACAGGAAGAGCATCCCAAGTATGAAACTGGCAGCTGCTAGGATAGTCAGCAAACAGCTACTGCATTTCTGTAATCCTAGGTTGGCATTAACCCATAAGTGATCAGACTCTTCCTTCACAGACTGGCTCAGACACTATTGGAGCCAAATGTCACCAAAATGCTCCATATTACATCTGGCTGATTATCATCAATTATCTTTCAGGAATTTTTACCTGAGCTGCAAGAGAGCTTCCCGACATAAGGAATCGGTGTTCTGGAATATTTATGGCTTCTTTGGCTCCATGTGTAACACGATTGGAGCACTTCTATCAAAGCAGCTCTCCATTCAGGTAAATACACAATTCCCTTTCATATTGTATGCTGCTGATTACACCTGTTTTCTTAGAATAAAAACAATAATAATAATTACCACTTAGGGCCCTTTTCCACCAGCGCGTTTGCGCTGGCTGAATCGCAAAACCGCAAACCGCTAGCGATTATACAATCGCTACGGTTTGCTTTTTAACATAGGAATCGCGGTAGGTCATTTCCACTACCGCGATTCGCTTTTGTCGGGAACGCGAACGCGCGGCGGAGCGATAATTGCCGCGATATTGCTATGCAGTGCATAGCATAGCAAAATCGCGGCCGCAAACGTCGGGGGAATCGCCGGTTTTGCGATTCAGCAATCGCTAGCGTTCAGCGTGAACGCTAGCGATTGCAGGTGGAAAAGGTCCCTTAGAGCACACTGCTGGTATACACATCCAATTTTGATTGGCCAAACATTGGCCAATTTTACTACTTCCATGTAGTATGAGAGCTTACCTGCACAATCTGTTCATAGAATTTGATGTTGGTCCTATGCTACATGGAGGTTGTAAAATTGGTCAGTGCACTGAAGACAAAAAAGATCCTTGAGCAGTTTAGAGATGCTCAATGAGATGCTAATAATTCTGGCTTACATGAAAATTCCATGCAAACTGAATGTAACTTGAAACTTGCATTAGATCTGCATGTATGAATTCTCAGCATCTCATTGGCCATTTGTACTGAAGAGGAACAACGTGCACAGCCTTGGGGCCCATCTAACTATGGTCATACAACAAGTGTAGCCATCATGTTCGTCACACCCATAACAAGTGTAGCCACAGAAACACCTGATCTGAAGTATAGTTCCCTGTATCAGAGGAAGGGAAGGTTGGTAGTTGGGGGGCCCCCCACAGCTCTGGGCCCCCCCAGGAAGGAGCAGAGATCAATGCTAAGAGGCAGCTAATGAGAAATGTTCCTCTGCTCTCCTTTCCTTACTCCACTATGAAGATGTGAGGAACAGTTCTCCACGCTTTCAGTAAACAGGTCTATTTACTGTTTTATAACTAGGGAGATATTCTCAAAATTGGATAAAATTAATGAAAAGCGGAGAATGGGGGTGGGGGGAAGGGATTTAAAACTTAGTTTTAGCACTTAATAAATATGGTGAACAAAAATGGTGAAGAAGGATTCTCCTGTTCCCAACTTTATAAATTAATATTATTTAGTATTTATATAGCACCGATATCTTCCGTAGCGCTGTACAGAGTATGTAGTCTTGTCACTTAACTGTCTTTCAGAGGAGTTCACAATCTAATCCCTACCATTGTCATATGCCTATGTATGTATCATGTAGTGTATGTATTGTAGTCTAGTGCTAATTTTAGAAGGGGAAGTCAATTAACTTATCTGTATGTTTTGGGGATGTGGGAGGAAACCGGAGTGCCCAGAGGAAACCTACACAGACACAGGAAGAACATACAAATTACGTGTAGATGCTGCCCTGGCTGGGATTCAAACCGGGAATCCAGTGCTGCAAGGCAAGAATGCTAACCACTATGCCACCGTGCTGCCCAATAATAAAATAAAACAATATAATATGAATCAAAATGAAAGACAATGTGCCAGTGTCAGATCATAGTGTAGGAATAAGGAGTAGAAGGTACAACTGATCTACCTCTCCTACCCCGGAGCTTTTCATGCTGTGTACAGCAATCATGCTTTGATCAAATGGGCTTAAATTTGACTTATGACATTTCACACTTCTGACAAAGAGAAACCAGTCTGACCACATGTGTTACGCCCCTAGGAGAAGTAACACTCGTTTGATGATGGTGCGGTTCACAAAATTAGTTTGTATGAGGAGGGGTGTAACTATAAGTCATGGGGCCCCCAGCAAAGCTTTGATACCCCCCCCCCTCAATGTTTACACCCTTTCTCTTGCCTACCCCTTGTGACCCTCACAGCCTGGGGACCCATCATGCAAGGCTCAAAGCATGAGCATCATACTTCTCACCTTCACAACATGTGTAGCCACAAAAACACTAAGTTAAGTAGTACTAGGGGCCTCCTAAAAGCTCTGCCGCCCCCCCCCCCCCCCCCCGCAGTCGCCGGGGCTGCTCCCCTATAGTCATGCCCCTGTGTATGAGTCGTTAAAGAGGGACCTTCTGGAACTTACTTAGCATCAAGCAAGCAATGTCATCTGAACATCTTTATCCAGACATTTTAACAGTACACACCTTCAGCTACGTCATTTGAACAGCTAACCTCTGTATGAGCCTTATGGCCTTAAAGAGACTCTGAACCGACATTAAAAATGGCTTTTTACCCTATAATCAACATGGGTACGTTTGCCCCTGGTAAAACGCCGCTATCCCGCGGCTGAACAAGGGGTCTTTACCCTCCAAATCCCCCCTGCAAAATCCACGACCAACTTGGTCGTAGATTTTGCTGCTCATGGAGGCAGAGCTTTCGGCTGTAGCTCTGCCACCAGGCGCATCTATCAGCCAGCGGATCTCCGTCCCTCCCCCGCCCCTCTTAGTGAAGGAAGACTGAGAGGGACAGGGAGAGGCGGCGATCAGCGCTGATAGACGCGCTGAGAGGCAGGGCTGCGGCCATTAGCCCTGCCTCAACAGGAAGCGATCCCCGGGCACCACGGAGGGGATTTGGGGGGTAAAGACCCCTCATTCTGCCGCAAGATAGTGGCGTTTTAGCAGGGGCAAACGTGCCCATGTTTATTATAAGGTAAAAAGCGATTTTTAATGTCGCTTCAGACTCTCTTTAAAGTGATGGAGCAGTGCATGACGGGAGAGAAGGGTACATACAAAATTCTTCCCTAACTCAATGTTTAAAGTGGACCCAAACTAAAAATACAAGATTTCAGAAATAAAATCTGTTTTCTAAATTATAATAATAAATATCAGCCTTTTTTCAGCCGCATGATGACAAATATAACATATTTTACATTTATTGGAGAACCCCCTCACTTCCTTTCATATTGCCGGGACAGAATCCGGCAAACTGGTGGAGTAGATGGTGTCCAGCAATGGAGGAATTGCTAATGGCTGCCACCTGTATAACCCTAGTTATGAAAAGAGAAGGGTGAAAAGCATGCACTGAAATGCTCATAGGCTTGAAGGAGTGTTTATTTATCTTTGTATGTGTCAGAGTGGTGCAACTAAATATTTTGAATTAAAAAGATGTTTGGTTTGGGTCCACTTTAAGTCAGAAAACAAGGATGATTGCAGCCTTTCAGCAGCTATTGGATTTGCATTATGTGAGCTCAGTTAAGAGCAAGTGCTGCAATTTTTTGCTTGAGCTAAATAGTATTCATACCAGGGGCACAACTATAGTCTGCAAAGATCTGACGGCCGCCCCCAGCAAAACTCTTCCTTAAGTCACAGTATTTACATAGCTTCAGGTCCTCCTCAGTCCTCTTATGTGCAGATCCGGTCTGTGCAGCCTATCATTTTTCAGCTCCCACCGCTGCATGTCATGTGACATCGAGTGCCACAAGTTGGTAGGCTGTACGGCACATGGCTACACTAAACAGAGGAGTGAGGACCTGTCCTGTCACCAACAGCAGGTAAAGTATGATGGTCCGCTACCACTGCTCTGCATTCAGGCACACAAAAAAAACTATTCAGTTTAAAATGACTATTGCTCTTTTCTCTTTTAATTCTTTTATTTCTTTATGGTTTCACAGGTGATCACTGGAGCGTATATGGCTGTATCAGATGTTACACATTTTATAATTATTTTATTTCCAGTATGTCACGTGAATCGTGTGAAATCAAGTAGGTATCACATTTTATTTATACATAAATCATGTGTGTGATCACACCCACAATGCAGAAACTTAAAGAGACACTGAAATGAAAAAAAAAATATGATATCATGAATTGGTTGTGTAGTATGGATAATTACTAGAATATTAGGAAATATTCTCATATTTTTATTTTCAGTTATATAGTGTTTTTTTTATAATATTGCATCATTCTCTAATATTTGCAGTTTACACACTACTCAGCATTCTAAATGTTTTTACAGAGCAGTCTTGTGAACTATTGTCCAGTCCTCTGGAAAGAAAAAGAAGATAAAGTGACTGACAGTTTAGATAACAAGCTTCAGAAGACAGAGCTCTCTGCAACTTTTAAAGTTATGGAGCTCAATGGCTTTTTTGCATAGATAACAGGATTTTCTTAACTCGTCCTGTACTGGAAACAATATTAGACTTATGTCTCTGCTGCTAATGTTTTATTTCTTAGCTGTACTACACATACAAATCATTATATCATATTTTTTTTCCCGCTTAAGTGGCTCATTAAATGTGGTGTAAATAAAACTGTTCTGCCACAGAAACACTAAACAGATTGCATAGCATGGTGCAGAAGTGAAGGCTTTGGTTACTGTGCACAGTCCCTATTAGTGTACGCCATCACTGGGACGTCTGCAAACAAAACCCCCATCTGTTTCAGCCCTTACCTTCAGGTTGTAGCATTATTTACCTTGTGTGACCAGACCACCCCATACCCTGCCTGCAACAGCTGCAATGTGAAGCTTGTCTGTATTCCAGTACATAGGTTTGGAATACAACACAGGTAAATGCAGCGTTCATGGATTTGCTGAATCTGCCAAGTATCTGCGAAACGATTGCTGCTATTATGAGTAGTGTTGCTGTTTGAGTTTAGCATTGCAGTGGCATTCAGCACCATTTCAGCTCTGAACAGCAGGACGAGGTGCTTATCATTTAAGTATTGGAGGTTAATGAAACGCTCCCTGTCCTGCTTGTTCGGTGCTGAAATGGTGATGAATGCGTGTGTTCAGGTCCCAAACACAGTAATGCTGAATTCAAACAACAACACTAATTGTATGTGACGGTGTATTCAGTATATGTCCCCTTGAGTTACCTAGCCCAAGGGCCTGAGCTCACTACACCTCAGTCTGAAATGCAGGTGGCATGGGCATAGCAATCACCCCAGTGACCTCTACCATTGCCAGGGGGACCAGAGGCTTTGGGGGCCCCTCCCTCTCCCCAACTGCAAGTGCAGCCAATTAGCAAAAAAAAAATACTCCCTGTTCGCTCACAAGAACCGTGTGCAGGAGCATGTGTAATTTTTTCCGGCTTGCAGATGCTGCTTTACAGCAGAACACTCCCTGCTGCCATTTGCCGACTCCCAATCACGTGACCTGCATGGGATTCGAGGACCAAGGGGGCCCCATGCTGTCATTTTTGTAGGGGGGCCCTGTTAAGTCTAGTTATGCCCCTGGGCCAGGTGGCCATGCATTGTATACAAAGATATTGCACCTGCACTCCTCTCTGTTGCAGCACTACCCTATTTATATATCCTTTATAAGGTAGGTCTGCGTTGTGTTCAAAATGCATGCAGCAGTGCATTGTTGGGCGGCACTGCTGCACAGCAAGTTAGAGTGCCCATTAGACAATATTGTGTCTATGCAGCATCTGATGTCCTAGTGTATCGCACGAGCTGAGACTGAAATACGATCAGCAACCGGCAATGTGCTCAGGCCCTAACTGATCCCCTTAATTAAAAACTCCTTCCCAGTGCTTAACCTCAACCTTTCCACTCCATTTTCCCTTAATGTTGACCCTTTCCTGAAGACATGGGGCTTGATTCACAAAGCCGTGCTAACTGTTAGCACGCTGGTGAAAAGCCCATTATCACGCCTAAACTCAGTTTAGGCGTGATAAAATAAAAGTTTAATGTGCGCAAAGTTTACGCGCGCAAAGCCATTAAACCCTATGCGATGTTTCACGCGCACCGGACTTGTTTTTCCCTCAAAGCGGTGCTAACCTACTTAGTGCAATGCTTATCACGCCCAAAAATCTTTATGGCAGAGGTCGCAGGGATGATTGCTACGCCCATGTGTCCATGGGGATGCCCCTTTTCTTGACAGCCCCTCATCTATCAGAAGGGCTGCTGACTAGAAAAAATAAGGGACCATCAATGGGATGCAAATGATTTCGAGTTGATGCAGGATTATGCAAATTTATGCAGCTTGTAAATGGACCAATCGAATCCCGCCATGGTGTAATATGATTGGTTCATTTCTAATATGCATACATTTGTATACAAATTTTGCCTCAATTGTGAATTATTTACATCATCTCACTGACCATCCGCAGTGATTAAAATATTCTCTGGTTGTATTTCCATTGATCCAGGGAGTGGTACGGAGCTTGCCAATCAAAGCTTGTAGCTGATCAAAAATAAACCAGCTGCCCAAAAAATTGTTTGGCAGCTATTTACTTTGATAGGAAAAATTTTATTTCTAGGACAGCTGAGATATGCATTTTGAGATCATTTTCTGCTAGTCATCACTACTGATTCATGAGAAGGGAGATCCCCCTCTTCACGTGTTTTTTTTCCACCTGACAGAATAAGCAGCTCTTTCGGGGCTTACAGTGACTGACTTTTTATTTAGTACAGTGAAGTACTGGTTCTTAGAAATCCTGTCAGGTGGAGGAGACCACGTGAAAGGGGTGCCTGATACTGTTATAAGCCCTGTTGACAGATGTGGAGCTGCCTGGTCCTAAATAGTGTCTTTTCTTTGCATTTGTAACGCGTACCTATAATATAGCCGCCGGGAGATTTTGGCACAGGGGAAAGCTGATAAACAGCTCACCCTGCTCCTACACAAGTCCCGGCGGTGTTAATTACTATTCCCCCTCCAGGTCGACATGGATGGCAGGGAAAGACGTAATTCGGCTTCCAGCTATTGCTGGCGGTTGAATTACAGTTTTCTTTTAACGTTTTGTGCTCCGTCTTCTGACGGCGCCCAAATCAGTCACTGAGCGCTGCTATAGCTGTAATTCCTATTACGGTCTATGGTGGCTCCGGCTGCGCCCAAATCTCCTGCGCTGTTTTTACAGCGCTCGATTGTAACGCAGAGTATATTAAGTACTATATTCTATTCTGCTGCTTTGAGTATAGTGGTTCATTAAAGACACAGTAATGTTATAATAAAACATTTGTTCATACTGACATTAGAGTATTGTGGCATTATTTAATAGTAAAAAAGTTTGTTGTACAGATTTACAGAATTCCAGACGAAAAAGACAGCATAAGCCAATCCTGTCTGCCCTGTCATTCTGTGCTATGATAAGCCTGGGGCTCTACTCTGTGTATGAATATGACCCCCCTCTCCCTGAGGTGTCTGCTGGTCCTCACAGAAGGCTGCTTGGGACTATACTGCAAGTAAGCATGAAAACTATTTCTGGCATTTTGCATTTCTGTCTTGAGGAAAAGATTGTGTGTAGAAAAAGTCCAATGTAATGTTTGCTGTCTAGGATAGCTTGGTGGCAATGTCACTCTTGTCATCAAGAGCTAGGGTTATGGCTTCAGTCCCTCCAGGGACGATATGCTGATATGTACGTGGATTATGAAAGTGTTCCCTGTGTTTGTGAGTGTGGACGGTCACTGAATTTCCATGGGCGACTTTTCCTGTCAGCCATGCTAGTAAGCCTGTGCTAATGCATGAGAGCATTGTGCTGGTGTCAGTAGGTGTCCGTGGGATCGGTGACCGTTCTGACAGATGACTATATGGACTACAGAGAGCCCACTTACAGACAGTTGTTAGCATCTGTGAATTTGTTGTCCTCAGGAAAGGAGTATTCCGCTACACCAAGGCTGGGTATAAAACTTTTCTTCAACTTTATTTGCACATCAGTAGACACATACAAAGGCTGACGCGTATCAGAGCTCTGAGAGGCTCCTTAATCATAGCCAGCATACACAAACTCATCACAGGTTCAAGTAGTCAAAAGCCCGCCCACAAAGGGTGTGGCCATCATTCCCAAAGAGACATACATAAATATTGCATATAAAAATATATAGCACAAGCCAATACATAAAATGCAATGAATTAAAAAACCAAAGATGACATGGTTAAGCATCAAGAATGTATAAGCACAACGTATACTTTTTTTGACCGAACTCTATACAGTATAATATGGAAAGTGCAAAAATCTGACCATTGTGGACATCTATTACATAGGGGAGGTTATGTTCTCACATCATATGTTAAACTAATATCCATTTTAGAATTCAATCCTGTGGGCAATCTTGTGCCCAATTTCCATATCCAAAAGGCCTCCCGTTTTAGCAATAGCCTGCGTAGGTCACCCCCTCTAGTTGAGAGTGCCACTCTTTCTATGCCTTGAAAGGTGAAACTAGCCATGACACCCTGATGTTCCCTCAAAAAATGTTTTGACACACTGGACACCTGTGTGACATATGTTTCATTCCTAAGGCACCTCCCGGGTCCGTTATAATGTTCCGAGATGCGCTGTCTCAGAGGACGGGTGGTGCACCCCACGTACTGTAAGCCACAAGTAGTACAGGTGATAAGATAAACAACATTACTGGAATTACAGTTAATGTATTGTTTCATTTCAAACCTTTCATTCTTAGAGATAGAAAAAATCTCCCGTGTTTGGTTGTGGACACAACAGTACCTGCAGGTGCTATAACCACACCTAAATGAACCTTTACTGGACAACCAGGTAGGTTTCGGTCTGGACGAGGTAGAGAAAAAGCTCGGGGAGAGGCGAGTCCCCAAAGTAGGGGCACGGCGTGCTGAAAAGACACATCCTTCGTTCAGGATTGTGCGGAGCTTGGGGTCCAAATGTAGGACAGGCAAATACTTCTTAATAATATTAATAATCCTATTATACTCCAAACTATATGGAGTCGTAAAGGTAACATTTCTTTTTTGCCTAGTTCCACGTCCGGCACCCGAGTCCAGCAAGTCCCGACGATTCCTTCGCAGTACTTGTTGTCTTGCCTTATTAATCAGCTGACTGTCATATCCCCGCTCCCGGAGCCTCTCCTCCACCAGATCCAGCTCTTGCCCCAGCAAATTAGGGTCAGAACAATTACCATCTCTCCATAGTGGATGGCTCTGAGAGTATGGCTTGGATGGCAACTGGAGGCTAGTAAAAGTGAATTGCCTGCACACAGTTTTCCTGAAAGTCTTAGTGACAATCCTGCCCGATGTCTGAGACCGATGTTGGAGACGGGCACGGGGCCCAGGGCCGCCCCGGCGACTGGGCCGCCACTCACACTGGACACTTGCTCCAGACCGAGGGCGGTCGAGGCCTCCCGGAATGGGGAACCTCCCCAGGTGCTGGGGCAGCAAATTGGGGCCCCGCGGCCGTTTCAAAACCTCCCCTCCGGCCCCAGCCTCCCCTAGTTCCAAAAAGTGTTTCTTCACCATGAGATTCCTAATGAATTTATTAATATCTAACATTGTACCAAAAACGTCAAAATGACACGATGGTGAGAAAGAAAGGCCTCTCGAAAGCAGGGAAAGCTGGGTATCAGAGAGTAGTACACTAGAAAGATTAATGACGTTGGAGTGGTTATTGTGACATTTTTAATTTCTTGTACAAGTTTACACACTACGCGCTGGCTAATATAGTTCAGCTGACTCCCCACTAGTTCGCCTCCTCTGTATAGTAAATCAATTATTTGTACCCAGAGGTTGGCGCTCACAGTGCTATATGACATATATAGAACACAATATTATTTGCAGCAAAATGGCAGTTTCCTAGTTCACAGCCAGGTTATAGTCCATCACTTTTTCTCCCGTGAGATAAACCCACAGAGTCCAGAACAATTTCCAGGCCAAATTCCACACAGTACTAGTATATTTCACAGGGGTTCCTATGTCATAGTTCCCTCTAGGATACCCCAGAAGTTCTCATACATAGTTCTGCAATTAAACCACTGGACAGGACAGCCTCCACCACACCCTAGTGAGAGACACTCACCGTGTGGTAAGACCCTCTGTTAGGTCTATTGGCACCTTGGGACTGTTATCGGGTCGTCCTCCACCACTCTCACTATATTCCAGATCCTCTCCTCTTTGCAGATATCTTCTTTGCCAATCAACCTCAATAAAAAGGCTTATATAGTGTAATATTGTGACTTTATTAAAATTTATAAAAAAAATATTGCACTCACAATCTCCAGGTTAAAAACACGCATAGAGTTTCCCACGGGCTCTCCCCCGTTTGGTGGCCGGCTGGCGTAGGTGTCACCAGAAGCTGATGGGATGCTGACCGACGCGCGCTCGGTCATCCACGTCCTCCCTCTGCCCTGGGTACACGCCGTCACCCTCGTGCGTCCGTAGTCTCTTCCGTGTCCTTACATGTTTCGTCATACGTGACTCATCAGAAGCGTGGGCCAGGACGCTTAATTTCTTGTGTTTGCGCCCCGCCCTCCTCCTGCACCCCCTTTTTTGTTGTGTTTGTATTTCCGGCGTTTCTTCTTGAGGTTTTATTATATTTTTATATGCAATATTTATGTATGTCTCTTTGGGAATGATGGCCACGCCCTTTGTGGGCGGGCTTTTGACTACTTGAACCTGTGATGAGTTTGTGTATGCTGGCTATGATTAAGGAGCCTCTCAGAGCTCTGATACGCGTCAGCCTTTGTATGTGTCTACTGATGTGCAAATAAAGTTGAAGAAAAATTTTATACCCAGCCTTGGTGTAGCGGAATACTCCTTTCCTGTATACATGTTTTGAGACCCGTGATTCCTGCTCCCTTGGACTATGCAGTGGTGGTGTCAGCGTTTCCTCAATTTTGCCAATTTGTTGTCCTGGTTTAATTTTCTAATAAGGCATTATGAATGAGAAATAATAGCCACGAGTTGTCTTTTTCTGCATGATTTTGTATGAATGTTATCACCATTTGATCTCATAATATTGTTGCTAACTTTATAAGTAATTTAAAAACTCCTAGTTTCAGTAATGTATAACCAGACAAGCGATTACGGTAAGTTAACCCCCTTGCTGTAAATGAATGCTATGTATATATATATTGTATATATTATGCTTTGATGAAATGCCTCGAGCAATCTTTTAATCGTGTAGTAGAAATGTAAAGCAGGCAGCTCTTCTTGTGAGACATACCTTCCTCCTATTAGTTACAGCAGCTGTCAGCGCTATTTAATGAAGAACACATTCATTGCTGCCCTTCAGCACACTGGTCTCTTGTTGTACTCCTGTCCAGTGGGATGCTGGGTAAACCTGCATGTGGATTATCTACCTAAATATGTACCATTATTATAACTCCATTTATTAAAGAGTACTCTAGGGAGAATACAAGCTGTGCTTTCTATATTACATCTATTTGTGTTCTCCCGTATAAATCAGCTGGAAACTTGTATTTCACTCCTAATTCTTCTGCTCAGTGAGCTCTCTAACTACCGTAGAAATCAGACTGGGAGATTGAAATGCACACATTGGCCGTTCTGGAGAAAAAAGGATTATTATTATTGATTTATAAAGGGCCAACATATTCCGTGGCGCTGTACAAAGTAAGAAACCAACATGGGGTACATAATAATACAGACAATGGTATACACCAATATACGAAATACAGAATTGGTGCAAAATACAGAACTGGTAATTACAGTGACAAAATGAATATGAATAAATGTGCAACAAATTCTAAGACACAAAAGGGGGAGAAAGCCCTGCCCTTGTGAGCTTACAATCTAAAGGAATAGGGGGAACAAGAGGTGGGGCAGTATACAATATTCATACCTAGGCAATGTGTTTTAGGTTATCTAGTAGAAGTACAACTTGGCCAGAGTGCAAAGGGAAAGTGGCCTAAGGTAGAGTGTGTGCTTGATGGAAAAAGTGAGGATTTATAGGCTCCCGCTTTGGGAGCTCTAGAATGGGTGGAATTGCCTGAAAGGAATGGTTTGCTGTTGGTGACACCTATTTTAATTCCCCCCAGCGGTGTCAAGTTCATGCAGAATTATTCTGCATCAGCTCAGAACTATTTGCATCTCATTGACTAACCCTAAGTGACAACTTGGGGGAAATTAGAATAGGTTCACTTAAGTGATATCATTTTGGGGCTACTCTTATCCAAAGTGGATTTCCAGCCTTAAAAAAATAAAATAAAATAAAATAATAAAAAAAGGTTTCCCTCCAGCCAGTTAGTGAAGTTGTACATAGTGTATCTGCAATTCAGCATGAAGTGCCTCCTTGTGACTTCATCACCGATCTTATAACCAGAGTGGATAATGTCACTAGAAAGCATAGATTATAGTGGTCCGTTTAGTAGCTTGAATGGTACTTCACCCTTAAAGAGACACTGATGTGAAAAAAAAATATGATATAATGAATTGGTTGTGTACTATGAATAATTTCTAGAAGATTAGCAGCAAAGAAAATATTCTCATATTTTTATTTTCCGGTATATAGTGTTTTTTCTAACATTGCATTATTCTATAATATGTGCAGATTACACAACACTCAGCATTCAAAATGATTCTTTCAGAGCAGTCTGTGAAGTAATGACCTCTCCTCTAGCAGAGAAAAAGTAAACAGTTCACTTACAGTTGAGATAATAAAAGTCAGATAACAGCCCTCTCCACGACTAACTTAGTCAGAGAGCTTAACGGCTTGTTTGCATAGAGATAACAACTGGAGTTTCTCAACTCTTCCTGTACTGGAAACAATTAGACTGATGTATCTGATCTTAATGTTTTATTTCTTAGCTGTACTACACATACAAATCATAATATCAATTTTTTTTTCGCTTCAGTGTCTCTTTAACACTGCCATTAATTAAAGGGACTCCGAGCAGTGCAGAAACTATGGAAAGATGCATATCATTTTAAAGCTCTCTTTCTCCTCTTTCCAATGATATGTAAACCACCGCCCTACGCCTTTTATTTTTTGCTATTTTTGCGATTGAAATTGCCGCAGCCGCAATTTCAATCGCGAAAATAAAGAAAACTAAAAGGCGTAGGGCAACGATTTAGGTATCGCCAGAAAGAGGAGAAAGAGAGCTTTAAAATGATATCCATCTTGCCATAGTTACATTGTATTACACAGGCCGACTTTTTCTGCTGAATGGAGCTGCTGACACTGGGGAAAGTGTCGTCCTGTGTAATACAAGTAACTATGGAAAGATGGATATCATTTTAAAGCTCTCTTTCTCCTCTTTCTGGCGACACCTAAATCGTCGCTCTACGCCTTTTAGTTTTCGTTATTTTCGCGATTGAAATCGCGGCCGCGGCAATTTCAATCGCGAAAATAGCGAAAACTAAAAGGCGTATGGTGGCGGTTTATATATCATTGGAAAGAGGAGAAAGAGAGCTTTAAAATGATATGCATCTTTCCATAGTTTCTGCACTGCTCGGAGTCCCTTTAATGTATAGCCTACTTAATGCATTTGTAAAAACTGCGTAGAGACACTACAGTGACATATAGAAGAATGTAGTAAATTATTCCGGATACCTACTTTTACTTAGAAACACAGAGTACAAAAATATTCTGTAGTGATGTAGAAGAGTGCATGGCACCTTAGTGGCTAATGCTATCCAAAAAGAAAATCAAAAAGAAGCTACTCACAAAGGTGGGTTGCAGTTGGGGCAACCAACCACGTGATGCAGGTAGAGACAACGAACCTGACTCCACTCGGGGAGTCCCAGCGGGACTTGATACGGTCGTTCTCTTAGGTCAAAAACAACTGGATATCACAATGGCGTCCACCATGTGACCCTAGAGGAAACCCCTCCAACCTCAATGGGATGGGGGGTGTAATGCACACAATAGGGGTAAAGAGGCACCCAGGTAAAGATAAAGTTAGGGTAAAATGCAATAAAACTTAGAAAAATTAGGTGGCTTACCTCAATGATGACACTCAGATAATATGTTTTATTATGCAGAGGCAACGCGTTTCACGGGTCTAAGCCCACTTCCTCTGGCCAATACAAGTGCCACAGTACCAATAGCCAATAGTATTGAGTGCTCAATACTGTTGGCGATTGGCTTTGCTGTAGAGTTTTGCGATGTCAGATCCTTTTCCATTGTGCCATGTCTTTTATACTGCATTAGAGCAAAATATTAAATGTGATAATTGTGTAAAGATGGACTATTTACAAGTTGACTTTCTGTTTACTTTATTTTGTTAGAATTTGATGTAGTTTTTGTAGATAGAATTACTTCTGGTCATAAGTTTCTTATAAATGTACATAGCATATCTACCGTATATCTCATATATCTATATGTTGTCCACATGGACATGTCAGGCTAATCATACATATGAACAGATAGATGTCAGTCTCTGCTTCTTCCAGGAAAGTACAGACGTTGTAGGATTTATCCTGGGGATTATTGCCGTACTGGTATGCTGGACACTCAGAGTACCAGTCATCTCAAAAGTGGTAGGTAAATCACCATATAGTGCCACTTGCATTTGTTGACAATCTGATGTTTTAACCAGTATTTCGCATGACGTATTACATCCAGGTGCGATGGTTTATACTGCACAGCATGCAACACATTATTTAAACAATATAGAGCTGATTTATTTTAGGTTAAACAAATAGAGCTATTACCTATAGTTTTCAGTATGATTGTTTTGTTACATTATCTGACAGCAAGTTACAGAATTGCAATGTTGGGGTGCATTTGGAGACAGTCTGATACTGTCCTTGACTCTCTGGTTTCATTAAAGTTACTTTTCAGTTCTTAAAAAAATAAAGAACTAAATATATGTAACAAAATATATGTTACAGATATACTGCTAAATTTTACTAAATAGATGTAACCGATTCCTGCTTAGGATTGCTGGAGTTTTGCATCAGAACAGCGCAGTTGTCAAGATACAGGAACTGCATTAATAGCAAGAGCAGAGCTGCAACTCAAAACAAAGAATCTCCACTGCCTTATCCTATCAGACAGTGCATTCGTTAGGGAAATAATAGTTACACAGTGACACTGGCACATTATGAAGCCAGAGAAACAATAATCAAGTGCTTTATACAAATAGGTCCAGAAAAAAATTGGACATTGTCGATCTTTTTTAAACTTTTTTTTTTATTATTTTTTTTACAAAAAATGGAATTAACCACTTCACCCCCAAGAGTTTTTACTCTAACGGACCAGAGCAATTTTCACTTGTCAGTGCTCCTCCCTTTTATTCCCTAACAACTTTATTACTACTTATCACAAGAAAATGATTTATACCTCGTTTTTTTCACCACCAATTAGGCTTTCTGTAGGTAGTACATTTTGCTGAGAATTTTTTTTATTATAAATGCGTTTTAATGGGAAAAAACAAAAAAAAATAGAAAAAAATCATTATTTCTCAGTTTTCAGCCATTATACTTTTAAAATTAAACATTCTCCTGTGGATAAAACAAATATATTTTTTTTGCCCAGTTGTCCCGATTATTAAACCGTTTAAATTATGTCCCTATCACAATGTATGGCGACAATATATTATTTTGTAATATAGGTGTTATTTTTCTGTTCTGTTTTATTTTTTTCTTCTGGCCATAATTACAAGCCCCTATATAATAAATTAAAATTAATTTCCCCCCATAAAATATAGATTAAAAAAAGGCAACTATTTATTTATTTATTTGAAGCTGATTTTTTTTTTACAAGTGTTTTTTTTTTTTGGGGGGGGGGGGGGGGGGAGGGTTGGAAGTGTAATTTCATCAATTTTATTAATAGTGTGTATGTAATTGTGTATGTATGTACTTTGTACCTGTAATATAGTTTTTGGCCACAAGATGGCACTACTGATCACTCTCCCGTATAGGAAGTGATCACAGTTTTTTTTTTTTTTTTTTACACTTTATTAAATTGTTAGTTTCCTGTTTTTGTGAATGGAGGTGGCCGCTGTTCGTGGTCGCGTCCATTCACTCCAGAGTGCGATTGGGTAGAGGACCGCTCGGTCCTCTTCCCCAATCACCCAGCACGGGAACCCGACGGAAACGGCGGCGGTAGCGGCGCGAACACGTGCGGAGCGGCGGCGGGAATGCGCGACGTATTAAAACGTCATGTTGCCATTAACAGGCAAAAGCATGACATTTTAATACGTTAGTTTGCCGGTAAATGGTTAAAGTTAATGATGTATATAGCACCATCAGCTTTCCAAAGCATTGTACCATATAATGATATGGCACGAGTGCACTATTTTAAACCAAAAATTGGCGTGGTCTGCATATTCAGTAGTGATGCATTGAGGATAACCACAGATGTTCACTTAAAGCCAAATTATCGCAAGTAGTTTCTTTTTTAAACAGAAACTCTGACCAAGAATTGAACTTTATCCCAATCAGTAGCTGATACCACCTTTTACATGAGAAATCTATTCCTTTTCACAAACAGACCATCAGGGGACACTGTATGACTGATATTGTAGTTAAACCCCTCCCACAAAGAAATTCTGAGTACGTACTCTTGACAGTTTCCTGTCTGTGAACCCTATTGCATTGTGGGAAATAGCTGTTTACAGTTGTTTCCAACTGCCAAAACAGCAAGCAGCAGCTACATCACTTGCCAGCAGTAAAAATGTCACCATGTGATAAATGTCAGAATATAAATCAGGGATTTAAAAGATTTTACAATGGGCAAACACTGACTAAATCATTTATACATAATTATTGTAAAAATGAAGCACTTTTTTATTACATTATTTTCACTGGAGTTCCTCTTTAAGAAGGCAAATCACACCAAGCATTGCTTTTTAGTAGGAGGGCTTTTCAGTCTCTCTTAGTCCTCTATGCTTTCCTAGTGGTTTGGGTCACCCCGAGCTGCTTGGTTACTCCGTGGACTGCAGAAACACAAAACATATACTGTGGTTGGTACACAATATATCATAAGATTTTTTTTTTCATAAACATCAGGACTTACCGTAATGCTTGTGTACTGGGTACACTATATATTATGTGCTTTAGCATACTTTTCATGTTTTATGCTCACTACTATTATGCCTCACTACTATTTTGAAGACTGATGTCTATGAACAAATTATTATTATTAATTGAATTTATATTGTGCCAACATATACACAGCGCTGGACAATAAATAAGGTTACAATGGCAATAGGGGAGAGGGACAAACAACAAAAAACAGGTAATGAGCAATAAGATACACAAAGCCAGATTATACACTGGAGTTGCAGTTCCAATAATTCAAGTTAACATTATTCTGTGGGCAGAGTGCACAATCAAGTATGAGGGAGGGCCCTGCTAAATACTTACAATCTCAATTATGCTTTTATACAGATTACGGATGGTCTTATGAGTTAAAGCCTATATTTGAATTGATTACAAGCTTTATTTTAATTATGTCTTTGACCTGTAATTGTCTTGTTATGTCCTTTTAGACAATTGTTTTGTATTAGTGAATGTTTTATGAATTACATCACTTTTATATGTAATCCCTTGTGTTTCAAGTGACCAGAGGTACCTGGGTGACTGTCTTGAGTATTGTTCATAGCCGGCTGTGGGCAGTTCTCTCATTATGTCATTGACAGCTATGGAGGTCAAGAGTTTGCGACTGATATTTAGTGTAGAATTTTTATTTGATTGCTGTTGCTGTAAAACCAGATCAAAATAACTGGGAACCCTAGTAAAACTACACAGTCAATTGCTATATAACTTAGTTACCACCACCAAAAAAATAAAATAAATGATGGGCATATCACGTTATATAGCAATTGATTGCTGTGAAAGGGGAGGACCATTATATACAACTGATACTTATTTATTTATTTATTTGTTGTATTTATAAAGCGCCAACATATTACGCAGCGCTGGACAATAAATAGGGATACATACAATATTTAGGGGTGACATACAGCAAAATGACAATACCTGAATACAAGAAAGATCAGATCATGCAGCACAGTATGAGTACAAGGTAATGCTTAGTCAGTCACTGGATGGAGCATGGAGATTAGGCAAGTTAGGTTCACTCAGATGCATAGCATGGGTTCACAGTAATGGAGGTGCATGATCAGGTTGGACACAAAAGGAGCAGGACCCTGCCCAAAGGCTTACAATCTAAAGGGAGAAGTAGGGACACGAGAGGTAGGAGACCAGAGTTCAGCTGTGGGTTTAGAGCACTTGTGAGGGGTAGTAAGCCAGAGTGAAAAGGTGAGTTTTGAGGGCTTTCTTAAAGATGTTGAAGGAGGGGGCTGCCCTAATGGGTGGAGGTAGGGAGTTCCATAGTGTTGGAGCAGCTCTTGAGAAGTCCTGGAGGCGTGCATGAGACTGGGTGATGCGGGGGGGCAGTTAGGCGAAGTTCATTGGAAGAGCGGAGTGAGCGGCTAGGTGTGTACCTCTGAGTAAGATCGGAAATGTAGGTTGGACAGGTTTTGTGGACAGATTTGTAGGTCAGACACAGTATCTTGAATCTGATTCTGGACTGGATAGGAAGCCAGTGGAGGGATTCAAGGAGGGGATCCGCCATGGTGGAGCGATGGGAGCAGTGGATAATTCTGGCTGCTGCATTCATGATGGACTGCAGTGGGGCTGTTCGGGTCATAGGGAGACCAGACAGCAGGGCATTGCAGTAGTCAAGGCGGGAAATTATGAGGGCATGGATGAGGAGTTTGGTGGTGGCAGAGGTCAGGAAAGGGCGAATCTTACAGATGTTACGAAGGTGGAAGTTGCAGGACTTTGTGAGGTGTTGGATGTGGAGAGTGAAGGAGAGTGCAGAGTCCAGGGTGACACCCAGACAGCGGGTTTGAGAGGTAGGGCGAATGGTAGTGTAGTTAACAGTGACATGCACATCTGGGAGGTTTATGGATGTCCGGGGTGGGAAGATCATAAATTCCGTTTTGTCTAGGTTTAGTTTCAGGAACCTAGCGGACATCCAGGAGGAGATGGCTGATAGACAGGAGGAGACCTTGTCCATGGTAGTGGTGGATATGTCAGGGGTGTGGAGGTAGATCTGGGTGTCATCTGCATACAGATGATAGTTGAAACCCATGGAGGAGATAACCTTGCCAATGGAGGATGTGTACTTATGTACGGAGCTCTACACAGGTCAATTACAGGCCAATATGCCAATCATCTTCCAATTGATAATTGATCAGGTTGTGATTGATTTCTGTACTAAACAGCACACTCAGTCTCAACATACTCAAGCAGAAAACTATCGAGCATCAATGGACCTGCAGTAATGGTACCACTGGATGCTGTGCAGCATCATACAGCAATCAACCCCCTGCCATTCCTCCCACGCCCTCTCACACAGAAATCTTCCAACATGTCCAGTCACATTGCCCAAAATTGGATGCAATGTTGGATGCAATTACCACCAGCAGATTCTATCAAGCTCATCAAATCGTCCAGAGATATCAATACACCATACAATTTTTTAAATATCTGTTCAATTTCAGAACTGCAATCATTTTTTCTGACTGATTGTAACATTTCAAAAATATGACCAATGTACCACACACCTATGTTCAATTTTTCCTTAATTATGATAAAAATGATTGGTCACTGAGAAAATTGATAGGGTGTGTATATTAATAAATTGACAAACCAACACAAACCATACAATCTTTAGTAGAAATTGAAGATAAATATCTGGCATTCCGGATCGATTTAAATGGAAAAAAACGGGAAATCCGATTGGATTTTTCAGTCGAATGAAACAATAGCTTTCGATTTTTTCGAGAGATACGATTTTGTTGAATTACTGTAAAATCGGATCATTTTATTATATGGTGTGTGGCCACCTTTAGGCAGATAAAACAACCCATCATAGATGACAGAACCCTGATGACAATATGATACATTCTTAAATGTGCTGATAAATTAAGCAACACAAAAAGGCCTGATCGACAGTGGAAGATAACTGCTCAGAATTAAAGCAGATTTATTTACATTGTGAAGAAAAATACCTTCACAGCATCGTACAAAGGCATGACCACTGACCAGTATTTAGGCTTTTGGTGGCCACACACGTTACAATTTAAAAAAAAAAATTGATTCTACAATTTTGATAGTTTTTTTTTTTTGCTCATATGCAAAAATTACAATCTTGTAACCAATGTACCACACGTGTATGTTCGATTTTGACACTATCACGACAAAAACGATCTCATAAAACATATACCGTAAATAAGATGTAATCCTATACAATAAACCTGCATCCTCCTGGTCCCTGTGTCCGTGCCTTTGCGCTACTGCGCATGTGTGGCACGCGGGTGGACGTTGGGACAGGAAGAGGACGGGGCCAGGAGCGGGAGTGTGCGCGCGTGAGTGTGCGCGCGTGAGTGTGCGTCGCGATGCGTGCGCGGATATGTGTCGCGGCCATGTGCGCGCCTACGTGCTGACCAGCAGCGACGGGCGGGAGGGGAGGTTGGGTTGTTAGGGGAAAGGCCTAGTGCTCGTTATTGTAACAGGCTTAGGCCTACTAGTAGTATATAAACTTTAATTTATAAATGTGTATGGGTATGGGGTGCTCTGTGCCACCACTGCTACGTATAGCACACCGTACAAACAACCTTAGAAAATTTACCACAGAAAATCTGTTCCTCATTTAGCTGAAATCTTCCAGTACCTTTGTCTACCACTAATAATCTTATTACTTACAGTGTAAAGGGATGGCATTCACAGTGATTCAAGTCTGGGCTGTCCTCTTCTCTGTTTTGGCAAGTATTACCTATGCAGCTGCCATCATGTCACATGACCGTCGTCAGGAGTACTTTGTGAGAGCAATTCCATGGCTCCTTATCTCGCTGGGGTCTGCTGCCCTGGATGTGGCTGTATCCTTTACTGCTTAGCATCAATCACTAAATGAAGTAAACTTGCATACTATGAATACTGTTGTTTTCGGGGCAGTGTCTAAGCTCAATTGTAGTACTTCAATTCTGTATCATTGTAAAGAGAGTGTATGGTGATACTGTGATTACATTACAGAACAAAATGCAGTAATGCCTTATATAATGAAGGTATAGCAGGTTAGACCATAATGTGCCATATCAGGACAGTAGATGGGCTCATGCAAATCATACCCTCTGTATAGTTTATAGCACCTTTCTAGCCCTTTAAAGAGTAATTTAATAAACTTTCATCACTGCTTGCTTTATTGACTCTGCATGAGTACTGGTGTAATCTTTTAAAGCGTCAGGATTTTTTTTGTTTTTGCAGGAAAATATAAAATATTGTTTTGTTCATATGTACCGTATTTTTCGGACTATAAGACGCTCCGGACTATAAGACGCACCCAGGTTTAGAAGGCAAAAATCAGTTAAAAAATACTAAGCCTAGGTGCATCCATGGTCCAGGAGTGTCTTATGGACCTTTACCCCCTCCCCAATATGTCTCTAAATTACACTGCCTAACTTCACTAACCACTGCTGCCCCCACTAACTATACTACATTTCACAAATCCACTGATACCACCTTCTCCAGCTACACTATACTACACTACACAACACAAACCCCTGCTCTCCTCCAAAACACTAGCTATGCTAACCACTACAATATAAATGAGATCTATCTCACCTATCCAGCCTGAGTGGCATCTGTTCCCTGCTTCAGTAATAAACCTCTCCCCGCAGCAATAGCCCGATGAGTTTTCCCCGCATCAGCAATGAGCTTCTCACCGCAGCGAGGAGGCAGCAGCTCAATACGAAGTTACCCCGCATCAGTCAGAGTGTCCGTGGGAGGAGGCAGCAACTCGATACAAAGTTTCCCCGCATCAGCCAGAATGTCCGTGGGAGGAGGCAGCCACTCGATACAAAGTTTCCCCGCATCAGCCAGAATGTCCGTGGGAGGAGGCATCCACTTGAGACAAAGTTTCCCCTCATCAGCCAGAATGGCTGTGTGAGGAGGCAGCCACTCGATACAAAGTTTCCCGCATCAGCCAGAGTGTCCCCACAGCGAGTCAGCAGCAGCCCGACCTAAAGTATTTCCTGAATCAGCGTGATTCGAGCAGTACAAAGACACCTTCAGCCGCTATATCGGCAGAGTCCTCTGAAGCTTCCATACTGTGTTGTTTACTGGCGCCTGCAGCGCACGTGCACAGGGTCATGGGCTGACACCAATAAACAACGCAGTATGGAAGCCTCAGAGGACTCTGCCGATATAGCGGCTGAAGGTGTCTTTGTACAGCTCAGATCACGCTGATTCAGGAAATACTTTAGGTCGGGCTGCTGCTGACTCGCTGCGGGGACACTCTGGCTGATGCGGGAAACTTTGTATCGAGTGGCTGCCTCCTCGCACGGACATTCTGGCTGATGGGGGGAAACTTTGTATCGAGTGGATGCCTTCTCCCACGGACATTCTGGCTGATGCGGGGAAACTTTGTATCCAGCTGCTGCCTCCTCGCTGCGGACACTCTGGCTGATGCGGGGAAACTTCATAGCGGCTGCTGCTATCATCGGACACATGCGCCCCCATATAAGTAAAAGCTGCATTCGGACTATAAGACGCAGTAACTTTTTTCACCCCACTTTTGGGGGAGAAAAAGTGCGTCTTATAGTCCGAAAAATACGGTAATTATTATATCCAGCTGGTGTTGTGCAATTTCATTTTCAGTACAACAATGAAAACTAGCTTGGTGGCAGCCTGTGTAAACACTGAGGCTGAAGACCTGTGAATCTGTGTTCACTCCACAGTCTCTCACTCCACAGTCTCACTCCACAGTCTCTCACTCCACAGTCTCTCACATCAGAGTCTCTCACTCCACAGTCTCTCACTCCACAGTCTCTCACTCCACAGTCTCTCACGCCACAGTCTGTCATGCCACAGTTTCTCATACTACAGTTTCTCACTCCACAGTCTCTCACTCCACAGTCTCTCACTCCACAGTCTCTCACTCCACAGTCTCTCACATCACAGTCTCTCAATCTACAGTCTCTCACTCCACATTAGTCTCTCACTCCACATTAGTCTCTCACTCCACATTAGTCTCTCACTCCACATTAGTCTCTCACGCCACAGTCTCTCACGCCACAGTCTCTCACGCCACACTCTCTCACGCCACAGTCTCTCACGCCACAGTCTCTCACGCCACACTCTCTCACGCCACAGTCTCTCACTCCACAGTCTCTCACTCCACAGCCTCTCACTCCACAGTCTCTCACGCCACAGTCTCTCACGCCACAGTCTCTCACGCCACAGTCTCTCACGCCACAGTCTCTCACGCCACAGTCTCTCACGCCACAGTCTCTCACGCCACAGTCTCTCACGCCACAGTCTCTCACGCTACAGTCCCTCACGCCACAGTCCCTCACTCCACAGTCTCTCACTCCACAGTCTCTCACTCCACAGTCTCTTGCATCACAGTCCCTCACTCCACAGTCCCTCACTCCACAGTCCCTCACTCCACAGTCCCTCACTCCACAGTCTCTCACTCCACAGTCTCTCACTCCACATTAGTCTCTCACTCCACATTAGTCTCTCACTCCACATTAGTCTCTCACTCCACATTAGTCTCTCACTCCACATTAGTCTCTCACTCCACATTAGTCTCTCACACCACAGTCTCTCACGCCACAGTCTCTTACGCCACACTCTCTCACTCCACAGTCTCTCGCATCACAGTCTCTTGCATCACAGTCTCTCACTCCACAGTCTCTCACTCCACAAGTCTCTCACTCCACAGTCTCTCACTCCACAGTCTCTCACGCCACAGTTTCTCACGCCACAGTTTCTCACGCCACACTCTCTCACTCCACAGTCTCTCACGCCACAGTCTCATGCCACAGTTCCTCAGGCCACAGTCTCTCGCTCCACAGTCTCACATGCCACTGTCTAAATAAATATAATATATAATGATACAATTTGCTGAACGATCGTTTACGAATGACTATTCGTGTGAAGGACTGGAAATTAATGTTTGGGACCACTAATAGAAAAACATCTCCTAACCAATCCAATCAGATTGATGGGATTGATATGAAAATCAGATCGATTTTATCAATCTGAACAGATTGGTTAGGACATTTTCATCCATTAGTGGTCCCAAATGATAATTTCCGATTGGTCATACAAGTAATTGTTTGTAAACAATGGTTTGCCGAATTGTATCATTAGTGGCCACTTTTAGAAGATAACCTAACTGCTTCAGCTTATTTCATTGTTCATATTCCTGAACGCTGATTCTTACAGCTGTTGTTTTTTTCCTGTCTAATGAAAAATAAGATGTGTCTTCAGATGGGTCTTGCTTTTGATGCTACTCTGGACACTGACCATTGCGAGCTGTTGGCACACATGAAAGAAGAACCTAAACCAGAAAGCAAAGGCCTACATAATTCTATCAGAGAGGTTTGTTGTGACAAATACATGATGATAAAATGCACAGGAAAGCCACATAGATGTTCATGTAACACAGTTACAAGTTAAAGAAGTGGTGTAAAATGGACCAAAATGTACAGTAACTGGATATTACACTTCTGTTGATTCTGTGCACTGTTCCCTGCTACTCATTCATTCTCGTTACTACTCATGTAATTGAAGGATCTATCAGACATCTGCCACTTATGGATATGTACCTGGTCCGGTCTGATCAAACTGACGTCAGCGTTAATACTTTACTGTGCAGGGGTGCGATATAGGTAGCAATATACTCCTACCAACATCATTTATCATCTTCTTTTCTGATTCTAAGCACTGATGTTTTCAACCTCACTGTGTTTTAAAATTACTTTAAATGGGGCTTTGATCAATAATGCAATATTTATTTGTTTTACCTTTTTTAAGATGCAGGTAAGTCATCTGCAGTATATAAAAGTATAAACTGTAACATTGTGATTATACTGAGAGCAAGTGGCTACAGTGTGATTATACTGCGAGCAAGTGGCTACAGTGTGATTATACTGCGAGCAAGTGGCTACAGTGTGATTATACTGAGAGTAAGTGGCTACAGTGTGATTATACTGAGAGTAAGTGGCTACAGTGTGATTATACTGAGAGTAAGTGGCTACAGTGTGATTATACTGAGAGTAAGTGGCTACAGTGTTATTATACTGAGAGTAAGTGGCTACAGTGTGATTATACTGAGAGTAAGTGGCTACAGTGTGATTATACTGAGAGTAAGTGGCTACAGTGTGATTATACTGCGAGCAAGTGGCTACAGTGTGATTATACTGCGAGCAAGTGGCTACAGTGTGATTATACTGAGAGTAAGTGGCTACAGTGTGATTATACTGAGAGTAAGTGGCTACAGTGTGATTATACTGAGAGTAAGTGGCTACAGTGTGATTATACTGAGAGTAAGTGGCTACAGTGTTATTATACTGAGAGTAAGTGGCTACAGTGTGATTATACTGAGAGTAAGTGGCTACAGTGTGATTATACTGAGAATAAGTGGCTACAGTGTTATTATACTGAGAGTAAGTGGCTACAGTGTGATTATACTGAGAATAAGTGGCTACAGTGTTATTGTACTGAGAGTAAGTGGCTACAGTGTGATTATACTGGGCTTGATTCACAAAGCGGTGCTAACTGTTAGCTCACTTGTGAAAAGCCACTTATCATGCCCGAAAATCCTTTGCGCGCGGTGTCAGGAACCGGCCCGCGGCACGCCTGCATATGCGGTTCCCGACTGCGGGTTTGACCAGATCAAGCGGGGAACAGCCTTATTCAAGCTACAGACAAGGCTGGGACCCCTCTAACGCTCCTTACTGCCACCACTAGCTGTTGCTAGAAATGTCCACTCTGCGGTCGAGTGCTCATGCAATCCGCGTTTTCGTATTCCGGTCAGCTTTGCGCTTAGGCCGAATACGGGAACACCACGCACGCACACGCACAATTGCAATCTTACACTGTAGTGAAGCAAAACCAATAACAGTCGTTCCGAACGATACTGTTAGCCACTCTGCTGTCAAGCTACTCGCACTGGCGTTTTCGTACGTTGGGTCAGCTGCGCGCTTTAGGCCAACGTATGACAAACGCCCCACACACAATGCAATCACAATGTTATACGGTAGGGTTGCTCAAACATACAATTAGGCATGGACTTATACACAGTTACACTTCTTCTAGGCTATGAGTGTTAGTTCAGTACAGCAGAAGTCAAGCTTATTAAATAACAATTTAATATTCCAGGAAAAAAAATGGAACAATGGAGAAAAGGATTTATACAAAAGATTACAAAAAACAAAATAAACATTAGAGTTAAGGAACAAAGTTACACACAAGGACAGTTGTGTAAAATAAACGGGGGAAAAAAAAGAACGTTACCAGCATAGGTTAGAACGTTGTTTGATGGGAGAACGCCGTTTTTTCGACCAGGAGTCGAGATCATCCCTAGCTATGCGCTACCTCCAGGAGAAGATCCCTGTGACTGTCCTGGACCAACTTAACCCCTTGATGACCCAGCCTTTACCCCCCCTTAAGGACCAGTGCTGGTTTTTGTGATCTGTGCTGGGTGGGCTCTGCAGCCCCCAGCACAAATCAGGGTGCATGCAGAGCGATCAGATCGCCCCCCTTTTTTCCCCCCTATGGGGATGATGTGCAGTGGGGGTCTGATCGCTCCTGCCTGCCTGAGGTTTGCCTGCCTGAGGCTTCTCTGCTCCAGGTAAAAACTTGATTAAGGCTTCCTCAACATTATTTCCTAGCATATCAAAGCTTTCCTGTCTCAGGGCACGAACTAACTGCTCCTTAGTCTGGCCGCTCGCCGTCTCGATGCTTTGTGCTCACACAGGTTGAGTAGTATCTCTTTGCTTTGCCTTGCATAGCTGGATGCTTTCTGAGCCATCGTGTTGCAAACATAAAAAGAAAAAAGGGGGGAGGGAAAGCAAAATACCAAGTGTGTATCTTTGAGGTAAAAAAAGTATATAGATTCTGCACTGAGTAGACTTCTGTAGGCTAGTCGCTTCTAGCACGCTTCCAGCCTTTAGTACTCAGAATAGCGAGCTAAACTGCGTACTAATGTACTAAACGTTCCCACCACTGCCAGCCAATTATGTCAGGAACCGGCCCGCGGCACGCCTGCATATGCGGTTCCCGACTGCGGGTTTGACCAGATCAAGCGGGGAACAGCCTTATTCAAGCTACAGACAAGGCTGGGACCCCTCTAACGGTCCTTACTGCCACCACTAGCTGTTGCTAGAAATGTCCACTCTGCGGTCGAGTGCTCATGCAATCCGCGTTTTCGTATTCCGGTCAGCTTTGCGCTTAGGCCGAATACGGGAACGCCACGCACGCACACGCACAATTGCAATCTTACACTGTAGTGAAGCAAAACCACTGACAGTCGTTCCGAACAATACTGTTAGCCACTCTGCTGTCAAGCTACTCGCACCGGCGTTTTCGTACGTTGGGTCAGCTGCGCGCTTTAGGCCAACGTATGACAAACGCCCCACACACAATGCAATCACAATGTTATACGGTATGCTCAAACATACAATTAGGCATGGACTTATACACAGTTACACTTTAGTCTCTTCTAGGCTATGAGTGTTAGTTTAGTACAGCAGAAGTCAAGCTTATTAAATAACAATTTAATATGCCAGGAAAAAAAATGGAACAATGCAGAAAAGGATATATACAAAAGATTACAAAAAAACAATAAACATTACAGAGTTAAGGAACAAAGTTACACACAAGGACAGTTGCGTAAAATAAACGGGGGAAAAAAAAGAACGTTACCAGCGTAGGTTAGAACGTTGTTTGACGGGAGAACGCTGTTTTTTCGACCAGGAGTCGAGATCATTCCTAGCTATGCGCTACCTCCAGGAGAAGATCCCTGTGACGGTCCTGGACCAACTTAAATAGTCAGAAGTGTCCCCTGGGGAATTTAATGTCCAGCCCCAAGGAACTAATGCAATCTTCTAGATTGTGACATCACAGAACGCTTGTCATATCCTTCCTGTGATCTGCGAACTTCAAAGGGTTCCGGTTATAGCTTTTTGAAGGTTGCAGATTTCCACAGGTAAGATTGTATCCTAACAGACATCAAAAGGCTTCTCTACTCCAGGTGAAAACTTGATTAAGGCTTCCTCAACATTATTTCCTAGCATATCAAAGCTTTCCTGTCTCAGTTTTTAAAGTCTGCAGAGATTTCAAAACCCCTTCCAACCGGCTGTCATGTAAATTTCAAACCTTCCTGTGTCAGCTTCCCCTGTTCCCAAGACTCTGGTAGTCTTGCTTTGTATAATGGGACAATGGCTGACTGCAGAGTTCAAAAGCCATGCCGAACAGCCTATTCTTCTTCAATTGGCAGCTAATTAGCAGTAGACACCTCTTTCCCTGCTGGACAATGAGGGCAGAGGTAATGTACATCTACATACAGAATTACATTACCGGTGTCCATGAAGCTCACTGCCACTACCTTCAAAGCCAGACTGGCTAACATACGCCTGTGATACAGCCCAAAAAATGAAAAATACGCTTCTGTGCGATACCATACGGCGGCTATATACTGCATATTACCGTACATATCATCCTCACCCCAATATATCCTCACACGCGGTAATTAGCCCCTGTAAAGTCGCATTGGATGTGCCCTAAACTTTGCATGGGTGCGACTTTAGGGCGCATCCAATGCGACCTTTTAGGCGCATCGGGTGCGTCATTTTGCACGCGATATGATTTACTTTGGTGCATGCTAAGTACTTAGCACCCTAGTTAGCTCAAGGTCTTTAGGCGTGCTAACTAGGTTAGCACCGCTTTGTGAATCAAGCCCACTGAGAGTAAGTGGCTACAGTGTGATTATATGCAGAGTAAATGGCTACAGTGGGATTATACTGACAGTAAATAGCTACAGTGTATGCTGATCTCTCCTTGAATAATGGGCTTTGAAACTGGTTCTACAGTTGCTTCTAATTGTGTGGGTACCATGCACCACCAAGCTCGATCCTGGGAGAAATGATCCCTGTACAGACACATTTACATTTACTATGCTATAGCAGAGCGGCATGTACTGTTGCTATGGGAAGGAGAAGAGGGAATAATGTGCGGCGTGCAATGGAGCAACATAGGGTGAGAGCATTGAGAAGGGCGACAATGTACTTAGGTGGTGTTGTTATTGAAAGATTCAGCATGCTGGAACTTTAAATGAGCTCGGGCAACTCTCTGACATGACTGGCACAAACATCCGCTCTGGCCAAAGTATGTCCAGCAGGCATACAAGGCTTCAGTTAGTAGAAAATTCAAGAAATAAATCGCATGATCGAACAAAGGCCTATTTTAGTCATTTTAACTAGCACGTTAAAGCGGATTAAAAAGTTAAAATAATATTCAATAAAAACATGTTTTCTTATTTTTTATATGCCATACGGTTATCATATTTGCATTTGTGCATAAGTACTATTATTCATTTAGATATTATAGGTTCCCAAAAGTACATTTTGTGAGCTGACTTTGCATTGACTATTAATAACTGGTTTTAGTCATTATTTAGTGAAGGCAAGACATGCTTTGAGTCTGTGTTGAGCTGCTTCTCCACAGTCAGAGAATGTGTCACATTCCTCACTACAGATCGCCGAACCTTCGATTTTCGGTTCGCGAACTTCCGCAAAAGTTCAGTTCACGCGAACTTTTGCGAACCGCAATAGACTTCAATGGGGAGGCGAACTTTGAAAACTAGAAACACTCATGCTGGCTACAAAAGTGATGGAAAAGATGTTTCAAGGGGTCTAACACCTGGAGGGGGGCAAGGCGGAGTGAGATAGATGCCAAAAGTCCCGGGGAAAAATCTGGATTTGACGCAAATCAGTGTTTTAAGGGCAGAAATCACATTGAATGCTAAATTGCAGGCCTAAAGTGCTTTAAAACATCTTGCATGTGTATACATCAATCAGGGAGTGTAATTAGAGTACTGCTTCATACTGACACACCAAACTCACTGTGTAACACACCGCAAACAGCTGTTTGTGTAGTGACGGCCATGCTGGACTGGTGCGCACCATGACGAGAGTGCAGGTGATGGCAGCTTTCCAATCCATATGGTCGCAGTGCTGAGGTAGCTAAATGACAGAACGGTGACTGTCCAGCTGATCAAATTTGGTCTGTCCACAATGAAGCAACAACCTTATTATCTTACGCGTGCCCCCCCTCCTGAACATTCAGGAATCCACCTGGAGTCCTGGAACCTGTTGGTGGTGGTGGAGAAGGCAGTCAAGTGGCCTGCGGGCAGAGATGTTGTGTGGGGAGCGACTTAGTTTTGGGGCAGGCAGTCACACGGTGTGCAGGCAGAGATGCTGTGTGTGGGGACTGACTTAGTCTTTGGTCAGGCCTGAGCGTGCTTTGCAGACCAGGCATCCATGGTCAGATGGACCCTTGACCCAACGCTGTGTGCCAGAGATGTCACCACTTGCCTTTCAACATCACGGTACAGTTTAGGTATCGCCTTTTTTGAGAAAAAATTGCGGCCTGGCAGTGGCGGCTCCAAGATTTTTTTCGGTGTGTGTGGGGGAGTTCGGGGGGTGCTATGCAGGTGCTGGGCCAATTTCTGGGGTAGCTGATGGGCATGACAAAAATGGGTGTGGCTACAACATGCGGCGCGCAAAGTGTGCCGCGGCAAGAAAATGGGCGTGGCCATGATCAGATGAGGGTAGAGCTAACTGTAATTTAAAGTGAACCCGGGGTGAGAGTGATATGGAGGCTGCCATATTTATTTCCTTTTAAACAATTCTAGTTGCCTGGCAGCCCTGCTGATCTATTTGGCTGCAGTAGTAAACTGAATTACACCAGAAACAAGCATGCAGCTAATTTTGTCAGTTCTGACAATATTGTCAGAAACCCCTGACCTGCTGCATGCTTGTTCAGGGTCTATGATTGAAAGAATTAGAGGCAGAGGACCAGCACGGCAGCCAGGCAGCTGGTATTGCTTAAAAGGAGATAAATATGGCAGCCTTAATATTATTTTCACCTCAGGTTCCCTTTAAAAGTGCAACGCAAAGACAGAGGGCCCAAATTTTGGTGACCCTTTCCTGAGAAAATTCACATAATTGTGCAGGTTTTCTCAAGAAAATACACGTAATGTGAGCAGATTTGAACACAAAACACTTTCAATAATTTGGCAGATCTGACCCCAATATGCACAATTGTTAGCAGATCTGACCCCAATATGCACAATTGTTAGCAGATCTGACCCCAATATGCACAATCGTTAGCAGATATGACCCCAATATGCACAATCGTTAGCAGATATGACCCCAATATGCACAATCGTTAGCAGATCTGCCCCAATATGCACAATTCTCAGCAGATATGACCCCAATATGCACAATTCTCAGCAGATCTGACCACAATATGCACAATCCTCAGCAGATCTGCCCCAATATGCACAATCCTCAGCAGATCTGCCCCAATATGCACAATCCTCAGCAGATCTGCCCCAATATGCACAATCCTCAGCAGATCTGCCCCAATATGCACAATCGTTAGCAGATATGACCCCAGTATGCACAATTGTTAGCAGATATGACCCCAATATGCACAATCGTTAGCAGATATGATCCCAATATGCACAATCGTTAGCAGATATGACCCCAATATGCACAATCGTTAGCAGATATGACCCCAATATGCACAATCATTAGCAGATATGACCCCAATATGCACAATCCTCAGCAGATGGGACCCCAATATGCACAATCCTCAGTAGTTCTGACCACAATATGCACAATCCTCAGCAGTTCTGACCACAATATGCACAATCCTCAGCAGATATGACCCCAATATGCACAATCCTCAGCAGTTCTGACCACAATCAGCACCACCTGTTGAAAAAGAAAAACCCATTTACTCACCTACAGTCAGAAAGACCTCCAGTCCCGACCTCCTCCTGTCCCGACCTCTTCCTTTCCGACGTCACGTGACTTCCTGCCTGCATTACCCCGTGCTGAGAGCGGGGCTACGGAAAAATGGCCGCCCGAAGCCCTGCAGTTCCGACTCGAAGTCTGCAGAGCAGGGCTTTCGGAAGCCATCTTACCGTAGCCCTGCTCTGCTGCTTCGGGCTGCCGCTGTGAACTGACTGGGCGTCTCTTAAACGCCTGAAGTCAGTTCACGCCAGGGGGTGCTTTTTTCGGGGTGCTTGGACAATTCTAGGGGGTGCTTGAGCACCCAAAAGCACCCCCCTGCGGCCTGGTATCTTCCACTGCGGTGTGTGGCTTTGCTTTTGTGTGCTGCTTTTACTCAGGTGGCCATCCCATCCCAGCAGTTTGTGCTTTGTAAGCATGTGCCTTCGTAAGGTAGTTGTCCCTACGCGGGTCTTGGTCTTTCCACGGCTCAATTTTCAGTGGCAGAGAGTACAGATTGCATTGCTCTCATCTGAGGCAGACACACACAAACATTTCCACACCGCTGAGCCCTGGGGTGATGGCACTTTGGTGGTGGCGGCCGACTGAGTGTTAAGTGGGGTGCCAGAATCGGAGCAGGAGGAGGAAGATATGTCACGCTTCCGTGCAGAAGCTGAGAAAGATGAGGTGTTCTGTGTTAAGTAGTCAACTACGTCCTGACAATATTGGGGGTTGATGGCACGTGCCTTCTTCTAAACACTGTAGTTTGGTCGAGGGCCGCACAAAATCACAACAGTGCGACTTTGAACAGGACTGCCAGGTGGCCTGCCTCTGCCTTTTGTTTTGTCCATATTGGGAGGGGGGGGGGGGGGGAATGAAGTGAAAGGTATTCACTGACTTGACTAATACAATGTGCAGTCACAGGTGTAGTTAACAGGTATGCACGGAGTGGTATATCACTACGTAGGTAGGTGGGTGCACCGAACACAACAGGTAGGTATATGCAGTGATGGGTATTACAATGTGCACCTGTCACACACAGACAGGTACCGGACAGGCACAGTGACACTGCGTGTGCTCACGTAGGTGGGTGGGTGCACAGTGAACAACAGGGTAGGTATATGCAGTGGGTATTACAATGTGCACCTGTCACACACACAGGTAGTCACTGAATGTGCTGGGCCTAGCAGTGGCACACACAGTAGGAATTACCAAGGCTGTCTATGCAACACAAGTGTCAGTGGGACACACACAAAAAAATAGATCACAAGAACAAGATTAGCTCTCAAAAGAGCTGTTGAGGGGTGCTTTTTTAGCTATAAGAATCAGCAAGGAGCAAGCTAACAAGCCTACAAGAGCCTAACTAAGCTTTACCTATGAGAGTCTGCAGCAGCTTTCCCTTCTCTAATTAATGCAGGCACACGAGTGAGTCCAAAGCCTGACGCTGCCTGCCTTTTATAAGGGGGGGGGGGAGTGGCTCCAGGAGAGAGTGCAGCCTGATTGGCTACAATGTGCCTGCTGACTGTGATGTAGAGGGTCAAAGTTGACCCTCATGATGCACTATGGGGGCGAACCGAACTTCCCGAAAAGTTTGTGGTTCTCCGCGATTGCGAACCCCGGAAGTTCGCCGGGAACCGTTCGCCGGCGAACCGTTCGGGCCATCTCTATTCCTCACTTAATACATTTAAGTAAACACAAGATTCTAACTAAAGTCCGGATGTGTCCACATTTCACTACACTGAACTCTCAAGCTCTGTGTATAACCCTTCGAATGCTGGTCTAGTGAAAAAAAAAAAATGCTGGTTGTATTTAATATGCTGTAAATAATGTTTTAGAGCAAAGATGAAATGCTGGGTTATATTCCGCTTTAAGGCCCATAAATACAAATATTTAACTATAGCATTTCCCTCTCTTACCCCTCCTCACCGAATATTCTTCTCCGCACATACAGTGCCTGAACACAGAGACCTGTTTCACACTGCTGACCTGTGGTTGTAGTGCGGTGCCATTGGCCAATAGCACCGCAACGCCCCAAAAAAGCCTACGGAGATTACTGAGGCAGTGTGCGGTAATCTCCATTCTGGCTGTAGGCCAAGCAGGAAGTGAGACTTTCTCTAATGTGCACTTCCTGTGGCCGGAATTCCAATTGTGTGGAAGTGTATTGAAAAAATACACTTCCACAATGCGAACATTGAAAATGTAAACAAAACCTGACGTCATCATACACTTACATGACTTCCAGTTCGACGCTTGTTTGCCACGCAAGCCGGTTACCAACGATTGGACGTTCTAGCATTATCCAAGCGGCAAATTGAGGACTTCTGGCGCATCGCACTGCACAAGTACGAAATGCCCCAAAGACTTTCATTGGTGTAGCGTTACCCTTTTGCAAAACAGGGTAATGCAAAGCACCAGTGTGTAAGGGCCCTGAGACGTATTAACCTCCTGAGCGTTACGCCGCTCAGGACGTGTTGTTATATTTTGCCTGATTCTAAAGTAATTGTCCCTAATGGCTATAAATCCTCTAGCTAGCACTAGTCTAGCTAGAAGAAGTCTCCGGCACCCTTTGATCGCCGCCGCTCCCCCGTTTATACGTTACCCCCCCCTGGATCCAGCGATCGGTGCAGCCTCCCGGGACAGCTCCGGTCTTCACTATGGGGAGGATCGCAGATGACGTCGCCGACATCATGCACAAACCCGATCCTCCCCATAGAGAGACCAGAGCTGTGCCGGGAGGCTGCGCGATCGATGGATCCAGGGGGGGGGTAACATATAAACCAGGTGATCGCGGGGGATCGGCGGGTATCAGGCAGTGCCCGAAACGCTTACTAGCTAGCCTAGTGCTAGCTTAAGGATTTACAGCCATTAGGCACATTTAATTATTTATGGGGGACTCCTGGGGCCACAGAGCGGTATTCCTGACACAGTGTCGGGCATACCGCTAAGGTTAAGGTCTTACATAGAAGTTGTGCTAGATAGTGTTTTCCAAATACTTTCCTGCCTATTCTTATAGTCAGTGGCATCACTTTGGTCAATGAGATGCAAACCATGAGTTGATGCAATATTATGCAAATTTTGAAAATAAATTTATGTAGCTTGAAAATAGACCAATCTAATTCTACTTCGGCTAGATCTGATTAATCTATTTTAAAGCTGCATACAAAATTTGTGAAATCCCAAATCAACATAGAACTAGTAACGATACTTACGTATTATCCCGTCTGGAAAGTTTGGCAGCTTTTTGTTGAAGTTCTGTTTGATACCCTTGCTAGATCTAATCATTTTTGAAAAGCTGAAAGTCCCGGCTTTCCTTTGCACTGGGTCCCGAGTCAACGCGATGCCCCATTCCCAAAGTGTGTGTGGGGGGGGGGGGGGTGTCCCCTACACTTTTCTGCAAAGAGCACAGTGGAATTGAGTCTCCAGCCCATACCAGTAAGACAGAGAGGAGACGAGGGTGCATAGCTGCACTGTTCCTTCATCTGTAATAAGAGACCCAGGGCGAAGAAGAAGTCCTATCGGGTGTGCTGCTTATCATCAGGATCTGGGGGGAGGAGGGAGGGTAAAGTCTCAATATGTAGACAAGATAAGGTAAAAACACGGTGGGAGCCTAACATTATGGGGGTGGAGAGGGGGGTGGGGTCAGTGTAAAGAGTAAGGAGATTGGTAAAACTTCAAATAGCCAATTTCATGTAACCAAAATTGGAAAATGTGGTGGTAAAAACATAAAGTGCATGGTAACCAATGCTAGGAGCCTTACAAATAAAATGAACAAACTAGAGTTCATTCTGATTGACAAAGGCTATGACATTGTGGGAATAACCGAGACATGGATGGATGAAAGCCATAACTGGATAGTGAATTTAGAGGGATACAATTGCCCATATGCAATTAACTTTTTCACCTTAGTTTTCTCCTAGGAGATAATTTTTCATCTTCTCTATTAAATAACTATTCAACATTTGCAATTGAAAAAGTACCAAAAAGTAGTTGAAGAAGTACTACAAAAAATATTCTGAGTATTTTCTTGCTTGCTGATGGTTTAAAAGGTGTTTTATTCACAAGTGTAAAAATATCACCTAGGAGAATACTCAGGAGAAAAAGTGAATTGCATATGGCCCAATGTGTTTAGGAAGGATAGAATAGGGAAAAAAAAGTGGAGGGGTTTGTCTCTTTCTTAAGATTTTTTTTTACAGCTGTCCTGAAAGATAAGATGGAGGAAGATTGTGAAGATGTGGAGTCCGTTTGGGTAAATATTCATGGTGGAAATAATGGTTGACAATTGCTTATTGGGGTATGCTACAGGCCACCACATATGCATGAAGCTGCAGAACTGCAATTACTACAGCAGATTGAAAAATCTGCAAGTAAAAATGAGGTCATAGTTATGGGTGACTTCAACTTTCCAGACATTGACTGGAGTATTGAGGCTACCCATTCTGGTAAAAGCAGCAGATTTCTGGCAGCACTACAGGACAATTAGTTGACTCAAATAATAACGGAACCAACTAGGGGAATGCGTTACTGGATTTGATCATTTCTAATAGACCAGATAATGTATCAAATGTGCAGGTTCAAGAACATTTGGTAAATAGTGATCACAACATGATAACGTTTGATCTGGTGACTGATAGGCCGCAGGGCAGCGGGACCACTAAAACTATGAATTTTAGAAAAGCTACGTTCAATCAACTCAGGCAGGCACTAAGTTTGGTGAACTGAGATAATGTACTACAAGGGGAGGACATTGAAGGGAAATGGCAAGCCTTTAAACTTATTCTCAATCAATATTGTAGTATGTATATCCCATATGGAAACAAAATGTCTATATGAATAAAAAAAGGCCTCTATGGATGAATAGAAAGGTTCGAGATAAAATGAAGGGGAAAAAGAATGCCTACAAGAACCTAAAACAGGAGGGGACCGAGACTGCACTAAGCAATTATAAGGAGTGCAATAAAAGTTGTAAAAAAAGAAATTAGGCTGGCAAAGATTGAAGCTGAAAATCAAATCGCTAGGGATATCAAATCTAACCCAAAGAAGTTTTACAAGTACGTCAACTCTGAAAAAAGAAAGGTTGACTGTATTGGACTCCTAAAGGATGAGGGTGGGAACTGAATAGTAGATGACCAAGGTAAGGCAGAGTTATTAAATGCTTTCTTTGTTTCTGTCTTCACAAGGGAAACATCACTGTTGCAAATTACAGATGCAGAAGAGTCTCAATCTTCCAACTGTAATATTAAATACTTAACTCAGGAAGAAGTGAAGGCAAGACTAAATAAATTAAAAATAGACAAGGCACCTGGCCCAGATGGCATGCATCCTTGGGTCCTAAGGGAATTAATTTCAGTTATAGATAAACCCCTTTATCTTATCTTTTGTGACTCTTTTTCAACTGGCAGAGTCCCAGTGGATTGGCGTACAGCCCAAATGTTCCCATTATTTAAGAAGGGCAAAAAATTCAGATCCAGGAAATTATAGACCTGTAAGCTTAACATCAGTTGTATGCAAACTATTTGAGGGGTTACGAAGAGATACTATACATGACTTCATAGTAGAAAATAATCTTATTTCTCAGCATCAGCATGGGTTTACTAAAGACAGGTCCTGTTTGACTAACATGCTCAGCTTTTATGAGGTAGTGAATGCTAATGTGGATATTGGGAATGCTGTAGATGTGATATACTTGGACTTTGCAAAGGCCTTTGACACTGTTCCCCACAAAAGTCTGGTGCAAAAGTTGAGGATGCAAGGACTGGGGAAAAGTCTGTGTGCATGGACAGGGAACTGGCTAAAGGACAGAAAACAAAGAGTTGTGGTCAATGGATCATACTCAAAATGGGTGACTGTTAGCAGTGGGGTCCCACAGGGGTCTGTACTGGGTCCAGTGCTCTTCAATTTATTTATTAATGACCTAGTAGATGCAGTAGTAAGCAATGTTGCTATTTTTGCAGATGATACAAACTTGTGCAGAATCATCAACTCTCAGGAAGATAGGGACATATTGCAACGGGATCTGGATAGGATGGCTATAAGGGCACATAAATGGCAGATGAAATTCAATGTTGAAAAATGTTAAGTCATGCATTTTGGTCGTACCAATGGTCTAGCACCATACAAAATAAATGGGATACAGTTGGGGACATCAATCTTGGAGAAGGACTTAGTAGTACTCATCGACAACAAGTTAAATAATCATACTCAATGCCAAGCCGCTGCAGCTAGAGCTAACAACATTTTGGGATGTATTAAAAGGGAAATAAAAACTTGAAATGCTTGCATAATATTGCCCCTGTTTAACTCTCTAGTAAGGCCACATCTGGAATATGGAATTCAGTTCTGGGCACCACATTACAGGAAAGATATTGCAGTTTTAGAGCAGGTGCAGAGACGAGCAACAAAATTGATACGTGGGATGGAAGGTCTCACTTAGAAAGAAAGGTTAGATAAACTGGGTTTATTTAGTCTAGAGAAAAGACGCCTTAGAGGGGATCTTATTAACATGTATTAATACATCAGAGGGCAATATAATAGCTTGGTGGATGAGCTTTTTGTCCCTAGGCCTTCTCAAAGACTAGAGGACATGATCTGCACATGGAGGAAAAACGTTTTAGCCATTTATTTAGGAAAGGGTTCTTTACAGTAAGAGTGATTAAGATGTGGAATGCATTGCCACAGGAAGTAGTTATGGCAAATTCTATACCGGCATTTAAAGGGGGCTTAGATGCTTTCCTTGCGTTGAAAGACATCCATGGCTACAATTACTAGGTAATGCCCAATGATGTTGATCCAGGGATTTTATCTGATTGCCATCTGGAGTCGGGAAGGAATTTTTTTCCCTTTTGGGGCTAATTGGACCATGCCTTGTAAGGGTTTTTCGCCTTCCTCTGGATCAACAGGGATATGTGAGGGAGCAGGCTGGTGTTTTACTTTGTTCTCTCGTTGAACTCGATGGACATGTGTCTTTTTTCAACCCAAATGACTGTAACTATCATGTTGAGTTCGTCCCATACTTCTGTAATTGCACTTTCTGCAGCCAAGTTCAGGGGATACCCCATAACTTGGGAACTGAGCATCATACCGACTCGGGACCTGGTGCAACAGAAAGCCAGGACTTTCAGCTCTCCAAAAATGGTCAGATCTTCCTGGGGGAGCAAACAGAACTTTAACAAAAAGCTGCAAAAACTTTCCAGACGGGATAATAAGTAAATACCCTATTAACATCTCATTGACCATCCCTACTGGGGAGGAATAGGAACTCCAACCTATAATAAATATTTGTTGGTTGCTATGGGCAACAACACTACACCTTTGTTCGGCACCATATTACAGAATGGGCTCGATTCACGAAAGCGTGATACCTGCTATCACAGCAGTTTTCACGTGATCTGCGCACGCAGCAGTTTTCGCACGTAAAAGATTACTTCGCGGGATAAACAAACGTTTGCATGCTTGCGTGATCGAGCGCAAACGTTTATCATGCGGAGTAATCCGCATGATACTTGATGTTTATCCTGCTGCAGCGCCCGGATGTCGGTACATTTCGAGCTGATACCGCTCTCCGGCCTTGTGAGAGACAGCACACTGTTCTACATCGTGCTTCTATAAATGCCTCTATTTCTCTCTAAGAGAAATCCCCTCTAAGAGAAACTCTGTAGACTCAGCAAGTCCTTTTGCTAAAACAGTTATCTAAAGTAACTTCGGGCTCCGAATTCAAGCATTTCATACTTAAATTCCAACACAACCAACCCAGTCTGTCTATTCAGGAGATGTGCTGCTTTATGACACTCTGCTTCCTCCACACACCCTCTGCATGTGCAGGGACTCACTGGTGTCACCCGTCCTCAACTTACCAAAATCCTAATAATGTGTATGTCCAAAAGAGGAATGGAGATTGATAAAGTCAGGAAATGGATATTGATAAAGTTAGGAAATTAATTAGGAATAAACTGGGCCCATGTCCTCAATGCAACAGCTACGGCAGTTACTATAGCTATGACCCTACAACCGAAGATAATGTGACTGCCCTGTAGATGGGTGTTCCCACAGTACTCTATTGTATATCTACTTTTAACCTAAGGCCCCATTTACACGTAATCAGTTGCTATCAGTTATAACTGAAAGGACAACTGATTTTCAAAGTAATGCACATGTTTTCCTATGGCTCAGTTTACACTTTACACGTTTTAATTGAAATATTTTTCATAATGCACTGCTATGAAGGAAAAAAATAGTGTAAATAGGGCCTAACTGGAGACAACTGCATCTATTATTATTATTTATTGTATTTATAAAGTGCCAGCATATTACACAGCGCTGATAAATAAATAAGGATGTTAACAAGGGGTGTCAGACAGAGTGGTAGCACAGAGTTACACAACATATCACAGGTTATAAGATACATGATCATGTGATTTTACAGCAATTCAGGTCCAAGTCTGTAGGAACAGTGTAATTGTTGGGGTCGCGAGATAAAGGATGACCCACTGGAGGAAGGTGGAGGGGGGACCCTGCCAAAGGCTTACAATCTAAAGGGGAGGGACACACTAGGTAGGGCTAGCTAAGGTGCTTGGCTAAGAGAGTTAAGGTGCGGTAGAGGGGGGGGGGGGGGGGAGTGTAGGCCATCTTAAAGTGGTGTGTTTTGAGGGCTTGCTTGAGGGTGTGGAAGGAAAGGGTGAGTCTGAGGGAGAGTGGGAGGGAGTTCCATCTAAGGCACAACTCTTTAAATCTGCTGTCTATGAATTGGTGATTCTTTTGGAGTAAAACCAGAATGGTGTGTGTTTTTCCATTGAAGTGCAGTTCTTTCCTTTTGTTTTATCTAATATAGGAAAGTGCCCACACACATACCCCCATTGCCTGACTTACCTGTGTGAAGATGAGGTCTTCATGTTTTCTGCATGTTATTTTTACTCCTGTGTTTGCAGAGTTCAAACTGGACTCCATTAAATATGGCTCCTAACAGAAGTCTTAGCACCAAGGCATCCCTAGGACGTTATGTGAGGCTCAGCATTGAGCAGGTGCAAGAGGTATGTCATAACATGGCCTATTATTTTACTTTTTTTTTATAAAAATAATCGTTACAGGAGTAGCAAAGAAAGTGTGAGCAGTACAACACAAATATTTAGCATGAATACAATAAAAGACTACACCTCCTGTTTATTGTATGCTCTGTAGAGCTGTCCATCTCCTGTAAGATCTCTGCTAAAATGTGCACCAACATTTAGCCTGATTTTTCTCTAATATTTAGGATGCTGTCGGAGCAGTGAGGTTGCCTGGAGACGGCCAGACTAATCCCGTGACAAGTCATAATAAGGAGCCACTCTATTACCTAGATCTTCCAATAGATGCTCCTCCTCGCATTACGCACGCCTCCTCCAGCTCTTCTGACTGGTCCTCTAACACAACTGACCTAGAGGTATGTGGCCTGACTTCCCTGTCTACATTCTACAATCAGGGTTACATTTATTTGAGTTTAAAGTTAACTATCAAAAATATAACTATCATGTTATGTACATATAGAAATGTAATAGGAAATAATCTCTCTTTACTTCCTTTAAAATTTTTGACTTTTTGTCTGTGGAGTTCCTTTGCTTATATGAGAGAGGCTGTTATGTGTCCAACTAAATCTTTGGTCTGCTGGGCTTTCTGCCCTGTGATCCTATCATAGCCAAAGGTTGTACATATGCACAAAGTCAGAAGCACTGGTGGGCAGCAAAATAGAGTGGGTGGCTGTTTCCTGCATCAGTGGCTTAGTGTTGGCAGCGCAGTTGTGAGCAGCATTTTAGTGGTGGCACAATTGTAGATGGCAGCGCAGTGTGGGCAGCACAGTTGTGGCCAGTGGCTTAGTTAAGTGGCAACTTAGTACAGCAGTTGTGGTGTGCACTCTGCATGCATAATTCTTTTGAGAATTGGGGGTTTCCTGCTATTTAATAGGTGCCAACAATTTTATACACTATGGCAGAAGAAATTAATGGTTTAGAACCCCAGCATATGTAAGCTAAAATGCAGTAGTGTACATGGAGAATAAAAGAATGAGTTAAAAACGTTCATTAATTGGCCAGGTTCTTCCTGAGAGAGACGGGCGCTGAACCGACATTAAATGATTATCATGGACGCACTTGTCTAAGCGCTGTCCATTCAAGTGAATGGACAGCTGTGGGTAGGATTGTTTACTGTCATTTGTGCAAAGGCTGTTGCTTAATCCCATTGTCTCATTTTGTCATTTGTTCAGTTATCGGGTTTTTTTTTCTTTTTGAGATAAGGAAGGAAGCTTTATCTATATAGATTTTCTGTATGATTACACATACCATGTGACTGTATGGCCACTAGAGGTCACATCTGCATTTAAAACGAATAGCATACATAAACATGCCTGTAAAAAAAGTCAGTTAGTCCTAGTACAGCAGAAGTTAAACCACAATCCACAGCATCCACTAAACTTTACTGAGCTATTTTATGTTTTTCATGGTCATTGCAACAAAGCTTTAGAGCCATTTCACATACTATATACTGCATTGTACTTCAACTGATGACAATAGACACGCACAATGCCTCAGACCCATTCACAGCACAGCAGGTAAATTTACATTTTACTATTTTTATGATGAATGCCATGCTTATGGGCAGCAATGACATGACAGCGGAAGATGTGCCCCAGCTCTTTACTGTTTGTGGCATATAGAGCTTCTTATCTTAGTTTCAGCATCAGCAACACATTTTATATCTATAGATTGCTGTATCTTGGTTTAAAACCCTTGCCCTCTAAGTAATGTTTGGCCTAGGCTATGATGTCACATAGCCTTCTGCCCTAAAGCACTCTGGGAGACCGGGTGGTGTTCCCGCTCAGTTCACAGAGGGACAAAAAAAATAAAACATTCCAGGGATCCACGTTGCCAGCAGTAAAGATACTCTCATCTGTGATCAATTGAAAAATGTAAATTAGGTTGAGAAAAGATTTTACAATGGACAAACATTAACTCAATCATTTATTAATGATTATTGTAAACAAATAAGCAATTTTATTCATGAAGTTACATTCAGTAAAGTTCTTCCTTTAGCTCCGCACACATGACTGTTCTTAGCTGGATCTGTAAGCTACAAACGAATATGCAAGCTTTATCGGATGTCCCTGCAGTCAGTGAGCATACAGGTTATGGTTGGTGCAGAGTGGAGGGAGGCCTGATGGCCGTTTTGCGCATCTGTGCTTCTACGGAGCCCTGGTGTTTTTATTTTTATTGAAATCTTGTTGAGATTTTCCTACCCTTCTCTCTCAGTTCTCAGTATGTGAAACATAATTAGTGACATTCTTACCAACAGGAACTCAATAGAGATTCTAACTACAAAGCCAAATGCAAGTGAAGTGCTGTTTAAAATCTGATTCTGTACCCTTATCTAAAATCAGCCATTCTAATTGGTTGTTGGGGAAGTTCTATTATAGATAATCTATTCAACACTACGAGTATCGAAGGCGGCACTTCCTCTAGTGACTACTGGAGTCTATCTTAAAGAGGAACTCCAGTGAAAATAATTTAATATAAAAAGGTGCTTAATTTTTACAATAATTATGTATACATGATTTAGTCAGAGTTTGCTCATTGTAAAATCTTTCCTCTCCCAGATTCACATTCTGACATGTATTACATGGTGACATTGTTACTGTGGGCAGATTATGTAGCTGTTCTGGCTTTAACAGACAGCTATAAACAGCCATTTCCTGTGTGTGTCATTGTTACATTGTGGCAGTTTGCCCAGAGTACCGTACGGTACCAGAGCCTCTTGTGGGAGGGGTTTCAGCACAAAATCAGTCATACAGCGCCCCCTGATGGTCTGTTTGTGAAAATCATTATATTTTTCATGTAAAAGTGGGTATCAGCTACTGATTGGGATAAAGTTCAATTCTTGGTCGGAGTTTCTCTTTAACTTGCTGGCACCAGACAAGTGCTCACACTTGAGCTAGCTATTGGCTCTCTTATCAAAGCTACTGAACTGGGTACTGTGCTTCTAGAATTAGTAGAATGCATTTAGAGCTGCCTGAACACAAGGTGACACAAGTCACTGACTGTGACATAAACATGCATGTTTGTATTGGCTGAGAATGTTAAGGGGCCCATACACCTAACGATTTTCCCGCCGATATACAGCAGATTCGATCACTGTGATCGAATCTGCTGTGAAATCGTTGCGCAAACGCTGACAGAACGAACGATTTCGGTCCGAAATCAATCGTTCCCGTCGTTCCGTCCGTGCAGAAGATTTGTCTCGATCGCCGGCGGGTCGGGAGTGTGCGTCGATGGTGGCATTCGAATGCCCGACCACCGACGCAATACAGCGGCAATACATTACCTGATCCGGCCGGCGCAATTCCCTGCTCTCCTCTTCTCAGAGCTGGGCTCCGAGTCCGGCTGGCTTCACTGAACTTCCTGTCCCGGCAGGAAGTTTAAACAGTAGAGCGCCCTCTACTGTTTAAACTTCCCCCGGACAGGAAGTTCAGTGAAGCTGGAGCCAAGCGCGGAGAAGAGGAAAGCGGGGACTCGTGCCGGCCAGATCAGGTAATGTATGCAGGGGGGGATCTGAGATGCTGAAATCGATTCACAATCTGTTTGCAGTAAAGGCAGCCATACGATCCCTCTCTGATCAGATTCGATCAGAGAGGGATGTATCTGTTGGTCGATCTGATGGCAAATCGACCAGTGTATGGCCACCTTTAGCTTGTGCACTGTAAATAGTTGTCTAGCATAGCATGATCCTTTTGCTGGGAACTACAAAGCCATTGGCAAGGAAAATCATATTGTGCTGCTCTGTCTTTAGCCTGATATTTATTGACAGGTTGTCTCTTCAGAGTACACATAGTCCTAGAGCTATTTCACCATTCAGTTGTTAACTAGTCAGTTATCGTCTCAATTTATACTCAGCTTACAGCTGTTACCCAAATAAAAAATAAATAAATAAATATATATATATATATATATTTATTTTTTTAAATGTAGCTCTCAGCTGCATTTTTGAAAGCATTATCTTACCCCTGGATCAATGCTGGCCAGTGGCATAGCAATAGGATGGCAGTGGTCTCAACTGCACTGGGGCCCTGGGGCCAGAGTAGGCCCTCCCTCAACCGCCGCTATAAATGCTTTGAATCAGGCCTGGTCACAGGAGCCTATAGGCACAGATGTCCTGGCACCCTAGACTTTGCCCTCCATGAGCCTACAAACCCCCAACCGAACCGCACCGCAAGTCTGCTGGCTGACCCAGCAGTGTTAGGTAGCCAGAGCTACCCTCACTATCAAGTTGCAAAAGGAAGAAGGGAGGAAGGAACTCAAGGAGCAGAATGAGATGCCTTTCTATCATCAGGCGCCTGTAGGCTCGTGCCTACAGTGCCTTATGGTAAATCCAGCCCTGCTTTGAATGATGATAATGATTAACCAGCTGTTCCCCATCCCCTTCTTGCATCTCTGGCACTGTGTTGTCCTTAGCAGGTTTTGGTGCGCCGTATCAATTATTATGTAGAGTGCTTGGGTGGGGCCCCATGTAAAACTTGCATCGGGGCCTATAGCACCTTAGTTATGCCACTGATAGTGAATAATGTAATGCTGGATCTGCGTTAGTAGCCATGTTTCTGGCAGCATGTCTCAGCCTGGAGACTGCTACTGTTTTCATTGGGCTGGTGCTCTCCTTCAGATGCTCTGCTTCTCAGGAGACTCCCTTTTACTGTTATTTTTACAATATTTTTGAGGCAATTGTGTTTTTACCAGATGCCTTCTCCGATTTCTGCCCAGCCTTACTAGATGCCTTGTGCTATTGCTCCCCAGCCTTACCAGATGCCTTGTGCTATTGCTGCCCAGCCTTGCCAGATGCCTTGTGCTATTGCTGCCCAGCCTTGCCAGATGCCTTGTGCTATTGCTGCTCAGCCTTGCCAGATGCCTTGTGCTATTGCTGCTCAGCCTTGCCAGATGCCTTGTGCTATTGCTGCCCAGCCTTACCAGATGCCTTGCGCTATTGCTGCTCAGCCTTGCCAGATGCCTTGTGCTATTGCTCCCCAGCCTTACCAGATGCCTTGTGCTATTGCTGCCCAGCCTTGCCAGATGCCTTGTGCTATTGCTGCTCAGCCTTGCCAGATGCCTTGTGCTATTGCTCCCCAGCCTTGCCAGATGCCTTGCGCTATTGCTGCTCAGCCTTGCCAGATGCCTTGTGCTATTGCTCCCCAGCCTTGCCAGATGCCTTGGCTTGTAGGGAGATAAAATATAGAGAAACCGAGAGCCCAATATAGTGTAGTATGTCAAAACATAAGTGAAGTAAGGCAAATCAGTGAGAAGAATATACTCACAAACGTGGGTTACCACACAGGCAACCACTGTATAGGCAGGTGAGGAGATTAGACCTGTCCTCACTCAGGATTAAGAAGTCGCTCTCTGTAGATAAGAAAAAGGGGTAGATCACCCCTCCACCAGGGGTGGACACCATATAGCAGTAGGAGAACAGAGGCGCCAGCAGGATAAAAGTGGATAAAAACTTTAAAATTTGCTTGGAGGAAGTGGTGGACTTACCTCCATAAAGCAGACACGAAAGACTGTCTTTATAATAGTAATCACATTTATTATATGGTACCCCAAAAGTGCAACGCGTTTCGCAGGCCGAGCCCGCTTCATCAGGCAATAAAGTGGGGACAAAACAGAATTCCAGCAGTAGCAGGTGTAGCGCCTCAGAGGCACTACACCTGCTACTGCTGGAATTCTGTTTTGTCCCCACTTTATTGCCTGATGAAGCGGGCTCGGCCTGCGAAACGCGTTGCACTTTTGGGGTACCATATAATAAATGTGATTACTATTATAAAGACAGTCTTTCGTGTCTGCTTTATGGAGGTAAGTCCACCACTTCCTCCAAGCAAATTTTAAAGTTTTTATCCACTTTTATCCTGCTGGCGCCTCTGTTCTCCTACTGCTTTGCCAGATGCCTTGCGCTATTGCTGCCCAGCCTTACCAGATGCCTTGTGCTATTGCTGCCCAGCCTTACCAGATGCCTAGCGCTATTGTTGCCCAGCCTTACCAGATGCCTTGCGCTATTGCTCCCCAGCCTTGCCAGATGCCTAGCGCTATTGTTGCCCAGCCTTACCAGATGCCTTGCGCTATTGTTGCTCAGCCTTACCAGATGCCTTGTGCTATTGTTGCCCAGCCTTACCAGATGCCTTGCGCTATTGCTCCCCAGCCTTGCCAGATGCCTTGTGCTATTGCTGCCCAGCCTTACCAGATGCCTTGCGCTATTGTTGCTCAGCCTTACCAGATGCCTTGTGCTATTGTTGCTCAGCCTTGCCAGATGCCTTGTGCTATTGCTGCCCAGCCTTACCAGATGCCTTGCGCTATTGTTGCCCAGCCTTACCAGATGCCTTGTGCTATTGCTGCCCAGCCTTACCAGATGCCTTGCGCTATTGCTGCCCAGCCTTACAAGATGCCTTGCGCTATTGTTGCTCAGCCTTACCAGATGTATTGTGCCATTGTTGCCCAGCCTTACCAGATTCATTGCGCTATTGTTGCCCAGCCTTACCAGATGCCTTACGCTATTGTTGCTCAGCCTTACCAGATGCCTTGTGCTATTGCTGCCCAGCCTTACGAGATGCCTTGCGCTATTGTTGCACAGCCTTACCAGACGCCTTGTGCTATTGTTGCCCAGCCTTACCAGATGCCTTGTGCTATTGCTGCCCAGCCTTACCAGATGCCTTGTGCTATTGCTGCCCAGCCTTACCAGATGCATTGCGCTATTGTTGCCCAGCCTTACCAGATGCCTAGCGCTATTGTTGCCCAGCCTTACCAGATGCCTTGCGCTATTGCTGCCCTGCCTTACCAGATGCCTTGTGCTACTGCTGCCCAGCCTCATCAGATGCCTTGTGCTATTGCTGCCCAACCTTATCAGATGCCTCGGTGTATTGCTGCCCAGCCTCAGAAAAACGATCGGAAATCTGAACTGACCTATTGGAAATTGGCAGTCTAACCGTCAATCTGATGGGAAATTGCATTGTGTGTACCAGGCATTATGTTCAGCCTCACCAGATGACTTCTGCCACTGCTGGTGAGTTTCACCAGAAGACTGAGCTTTCAGTTCCTGAATTACTACATGTAGACCTTTTGATTAACAAGCATCTGGTTTCTGAGTTTCTGCCCCCAGCATCTGAGTTCCAGCCTCCTCAGATTACTTTAGTTGCTCCTGCCAGCGTCTATGAATAATTCTGATGTCTCCTGGCTAGTCTCCACACTTCCTATTTATCTTCAGGGAATCTCATATAGTCTAGGTGCCTGTGGTCACCCTGGTCCTGTGGTTCATGCTGCCCGAGGTCTTGGTTTCCTTCTAGGGAACAGAGTGATTAATGTCACCTACTCTATCAGTAATCTTACCACATCCACCAGTTCTGACCCACGTTCTCTTGGTCTGCTACTACTCTTAGATGTGTCTCATAGCCCTGTTGATTTTGCTACCATGGTGGCCTCTTAAAGGTGTGAAATGCTTGTTTTTTTTTTCTTGGTCATCTGGGCACAGTGGCCATGCTCCTAGATGCTGGAAAGTAACCCCATGGGGCCACCCATGCCTCCAAGCAACCTAGGGATGTGCCTACCTACCTTGTTAGGGGTTTCAGTAATTCAATCTGGAGTGTTTGCATGCTAGTGCCTTACACCTTAACCACTTAAGGACCAGGGGATTTTTGGCTAATCTGTGCTGTGTGGGCTCTCCAGCCTGCAGCACAGATCGTGATTGTGGCAGGGCGATCAGACTTCCCCCCTTTTTTCCCCACTAGGGGGATGTTCTGCTAGGGGGGTCTGATCGCCGCTGCTCTGTGTGGCTGAGCAGGGGGGGCTCCTCAAAGCCCCCCTCAACCGCGATATTCCTCCCTCCCTCTCCTTCCCTCCCTCTCGCTCTGGCTGTGGGCGGCACAGGACGGTGATCCGTCCTGTACCGCCTCTAATAGGCTTTAGCCTATCAGACGCCAGCGATCCCCGGCCAAGCAGAGGCCGAGGATCGCCGATCTCCTTTACGGCGCTGCTGCGACAGCAGCGCCGTATGATGTAAACACAGGGGATTTCTTCCCCGCATGTTTACAATTAGCCTGCGAGCCGCGATCGGAGGCTCGCAGGCTGTTCACGGGTACCTCTATGTCCCCTCAGAACAATTCATCCCCTGCAGCTCCCCCAAAATATTGTCAAGCTGCTTGTCGGTCCTGTGTTACAGGAAGGGGCATCCTTAGTGTGAGAAGCATTCCCACTACATGCCTATTACAGTCTCTGAAACGCCCCTTCCCTATCTCCAGCTTAATAAAAACCCAAGTGCATGAGAGGACCTACTGAGCATGCCTGAAGCTCAGGTCCTCGTGTGTGTGTGTGTGTGTGTGTGTGTGTGTGTGTGTGTGTGTGTGTGTGTGTGTGTGTGTGTGTGTGTGTGTGTGTGTGTGTGTGTGTGTGTGTGTGTGTGTGTGTGTGTGTGTGTGTGTGTGTGTGTGTGTGTGTGTGTGTGTGTGTGTGTGTGTGTGTGTGTGTGTGTGTGTGTGTGACCTGGAAATAGTTCTGGGGTAGCGGCCATTTTGCTTTTCTAATGCTTGTAAATAGACAACAGATTGGGGGGAAGCGGCGCGTCATGATCCGGAGCATGACCGGTATTCGGTTGTGTGTTGTTTTTTTTAATGACCATTTTGTGTGTTTCTGCTTGATACATACTGTCTTCCCAGAACTACTAATTCCTGATATTTTATTTGTGGCTTTGACCCAGTGCACGGTTTCTGGCCTTTTTATTTGTTCTGATTTTGCTCTGGCTTACCTGCTTCTGTATATATTGTAATTTTGTATATAATCACTATGTAACCACCAAACAATGTTGGAGCTAACAATGGAGGTCTAAAGAATACACGTTACTATATAAACAAAAAATATATATAATTAAGACAAATATGTACAAAAATAAATACATTAATGAAAAGCTAGTAAACTACAGAAGTGGGCACAACCCAGAAGTACAGTGGTTGATTTGAAACAATTAGATAAGTTCATATCTTTCTAGAAAAAATAACGAAACAGTTATTATGCAACCATTGCCAATAAGTACAAAAGGTCAATCCATTAAAAGAGGTAGATGAACACTCCTTATCAGCCAACACTGAAAAGCTAATCTTGTGTGAAGTTCAGCAACCTGGAACCTAGCAATGACACTGTATGGACAAAACTTTAGCTTATGAATCAGCATATTCCCACAAACATTCCAAAGTAATACAGACATACATCAGCTGATCGTGTGTATCATAGGACTATGAGAAGTATCCAGTAGTATGAAGTCAGATCTTCTGACAGCAAAGGACTAATACACAGAAGATGACTTGGATGCTGTATAATACAAAACAGTAATAGTTATGGTAGGAAAGTAGCATTTTCAAAAGAGAGACCAAAATGAATCTTAATTTTAAGGAGTGTATTGTTTAGCTCAATGAAGCTAATAAAAAAACATTAGAAGGTGGCGTAGTGGATAGCACTTTCATCTTGCAGCGCTGGGTCCACGGTTTGTATCCCTGCCAGGGTTCTACCTGCAAGGAGTTTGTATGTTCTCCCTGTGTCTATGTAGGTTTCCTCTGGGCACTCCAGTTTCCTCCCACATCCCAAAAACATACAGATAAAAGAAGTGGCTTCCCCTTAAATTTATTCTAGATTTTAGCAGACAAATGACTATGGTAGGGATTGGATTGTGAGTTCCCTTGAGGGACAGTTAGTGACAAGATATACTCTGTACAGCGCTGCAGAAGATGTCAAGTGCTATATAAATTCTACATAATAATAATAATTACCCTGAATGCTCAAATCTGAGTGAATTTGTATTAGTTATTAATACAAAAAGGTGAAGCCTGCAAACTTACATTTCATAAGGATCTCAGTTCAGGTTCGGCATTCTGTTGTGCTTCTGTGGCATCAAGAATCGCTGGATTATAGTACAGTTAGTAAGGAACCATTTATTACACAGGTGATAAAGCTGTTTTAGTTATTTTGGTTATAAATGATGTGAGCTATTGGAAATTCGAGCTCTATGAATAGTGCTTGGAGGCTAGTAAAGCAAAATTACCACTAAGTTGTGAGCAGGCACCAGATTTATGGAGACCTGTAGTGAAAGGGTTATTGTAGTTCTGAGTTAGGTAGGAGTTTTGTGCAGGTGTTATGGGCTGGGCTATAGGTCAGTCATATGGGCATACAGCCTGACCTATAGTCATTGACCAGACAAGCCTGACAGATTTTCAAAGTAATGTCCATGTTTTCCTATGGCTCAGTTCCCGCAATTCGCGTTTTAACTGAAAGGTTTTTTTTTGCAATGTTCTGCTATGGAAAAAATGCATACCAACGCACACTAACACATTAAGTGTAAAAGGACCCTAAACCTGTGGCTCCTTACAGCCCACTGGAGTTGTCCTGTGCCCACGATGTCCTCCTTATCCCCTCCGGCCAGCAGCGGTGACCCCCGCAAAGCTGGCCTGTCGCCTGCAATCACCCGCTAATGCACATTAGACACCAGGGAACTTTTCTAAAGGAGGTCACTAGACATCGAGGTTGGTCTCAGTGTTTCATTTCGGCCCACTTTGTATTTGAGTTTGACACACCTACTTTAGAGGGATTTATTTTCTTTCTTATTTTTTTTTTTAGATTAAATATGGAGCAAGTGTTAGACAAACGCTTAGGTCTATAAATACATTAGTATAATGGAAAACTAAGCCGCAGACCTGTCATCCCATTACATTTATTTTATGCAGTTAATTCACTGAGACCATCAGTTTCCATGCTCCACAGGCTTGCGTTCTCTGGATAGAATGGGTTCCATTCACTGGCCCAAGTAAAATGAAATGAAGCTGAGGATTCTGTTAAGTTTGCCCCTAGGACAAATACTGAATGGAAAATGTTTAAAGATTTGTTCAGCATTATTTCATGATCCCTAACCTTTTGTTATAGGCGTTTTTAATCTTATGACTGGTGTGGTGAATGAAGTGTTGTGGAGATGTAGCTGAAAAGCAGAGAGTTGAGTGAAACCATTACAAGTGACAGGCAGCCTATTGGGCCAATCAGATTGCAGTGATCACGTCCTTTAATGAGACTGGACCAGAAGGCGCTCAGGGCGGGAGGAGTGGAGCCGTCATTAAGTTACTATCGTTCGCTATGCTGCAATACAGCAGCATAGCTTGTGCTGAGTGCCCAGTCTCCTTATTACACACCCTACCCTGCCACTAGCGCACGTTGCGTGCACGGGGACTATTAGTAGAATTAGCAGGGAGAATTAAAGCACGTTGATTCACTAGGGCGCGTAACAGTAGCTAACTCGCGCTGTTACGCCGTGTTATGCTTAGTGAATCAAGCCCGTAGTGTCTTATCCATACATTGCCTGGCTACCAATTTCTTAACTTTTTGCCGACCGCATCACGCCGATGGGCGTGGCCGCGGCGGCAGCCCCTGGACCGCCTAACGGCGATTGGCGTAAAGTCCTGGGGCTCTGCTTTGCAGAAGATCGCGCGCATGGTGCGCGTGCATCTCCTGCTTGGGGGGCGGAGCTCCGCCCCACCTTCAGTCTCCGAGTGGCTATTGCCGCTTGGGAGACTGTTAGACGGCGTGGTCGCCGTCTATTTACATGTACAGCGCTGCGATCGGCAGCAGCGCTGCACTGGGGACAGCCGTGGGGGAAAAGAGAGCGATCGGCTGTCATAGGCAGAAGCCTATGACAGCCAATCGCCATAATTGGCTGGCTGTGGGAGGGAGGGAGGGGAGATAGTTAAAGAAACAGGTTTTTTTAATAAAAAAAAACAACAATAATATGTATTAAAAAATAAATAAACATGGGGGGGAGCGATCAGACCCCACCAACAGAGAGCTCTGTTGGTGGGGAGAAAAGGGGGGGTAATCACTTGTGTGCTGTGTTGTGTGGCCCTGCAGCTTAGCCTTAAAGCTGCAGTGGCCTATTTTACTAAAAATGGCCTGGTCACTAGGGGGGTTTAGCCTTGCGGTCCTCAAGATGTTAATACTCTATCATATCTCAGAGTCAAACTCCTGCAGGATAGAAGGGTTTGGTAGTTCAAGTACATTTCTAGATCTACCTTTCCAGTCTGAGCTTTTACTCACAATACTGTTATGTATATATGTTACGGCCAGAACCCGAAGTCTTGCCACTTCAGGCTCTGGCCGGTTACAACGCAAAGTAGCCAGCTGATTCGGCCAATATACAAAACGGCCATGAATTTTGGACTTTGGCCGGCCAGAACGCGTTGTGACTGAACGTGGCCGGCCAAGTCCCGAAGTTTCCTGCACCGCTCCCCACCGCCAGGAAGCCCGGCTCACCGCTCCTTCCCTGCTGCTGTTACTATTAGACCTCAGATCAGGGCGACCGGACCGGGGAAGCAGTGACATCATTGATCACTTCCGCATATGAAGTGTATGGGTCCGGGCGGGTAGCGTGCGCGCTGCTCTGCCTCTTTCCGCCTCTCTGGCCGCCCTGATCGAATGTCTGAGTAGCGCTGGCAGCCTCGAGCAAAGCCCTCCTCTCCAGCCCAGCAAAGCACCCCCAGCCTAAATGGCACCCAGCAAAGTGCACAGCAAAGCTGCCTCAGCTATGCAAAGCCACCCACCCACCATGCAAAGCACCCAGCAAAGACCCCCCAGCCATGCAAAGCCACCCACCATGCAAAGTGCACAGCAAAGCACCCAGCAAAGACCCCCCCAGCCATGCAAAGCCCCCCCCCCCCCCCGACCATGCAAAGTGCACAGCAAAGCACCCCCAGCCATGCAAAGCATCCAGCAAAGACCCCCCAGTTATGCAAAGCCGCCCCCCCCCCTTCCCCACCACCATGCAAAGTTCCCAGCAAAGACCCCACCCCCCCACCATGCAAAGCGCCAAGCAAACCCATGCATTCCCCCTCACCTGTGACTAATCACCACTGTAATTTGATCTCTCCCCTGTGTCACCTAACTGCCACAGCAAAGCAGCTAATTTAAAAGCACAGGATGTTAACAATATGTCTGCTCCCAAGAAAGCATGAGGTACACACACTGCAGATTTATTGCAGGATTTGTATCAGCTGTAACTAAGAAATGCTTTTCTTTAAAAAAGATTATTAAGCTGTATCTTTCAGAGCAGAGAGGAAGTTCCCAGTGCCATTTCTGATTTTGGCAGTAACATACAGTATATATTTTTTTCCGGATTTTTGGTTGATACTCTGATTCATTTTCATTATTGGTATAAATAGTGGCAATGCAATGTGCTGCCACACGAGATGATAAATTTAAAGGAATATTTGAGTCTAAAAAATATATATGTATTTTAACTTACCTGTGGCTCCTTGCAGCCCCCTGGAGTCATCCTGTGCCTACAATGTCCTCCTTATACCCTCCAGCCAGCAGCAGTGACCCTCGCAAAGCTGGCCCGTCACCATCAGTTGCCCGCTACTGCACCGGCACGGCCCTGAGCCGTCCGCTGCCAGCAGCGCTCTGCGCATTTTCACGTACTGCGCTGAACACTCCTGGCTGCGGGAGCGCGATCAGGGTGCGCGCGGCTCTGGGCCTGTTGGCAATGGGCCAGCTTTGCAGAGATTGACTTTGCAGAAATCCGAGGGGGTCAGGAGGACATTGTGGGCACAGGACGACTCCAGAGGGCTACAAGAATCCCCAGGTAAGTTAAAATCATCCTTTTTTAGACTTAAATATTTCTTTAACCACTTGAGGACTGCAGTGTTAACAACCCCCCCCCCCCCCCCCCCGCCCCAGTGACCAGGCCATTTTTTGTTAAATAGGCCACTGCAGCTTTAAGGCCAAGCTGCAGGGCCATACAACTCAGCACACAAGTTATCCCCCCCCCCTTTTCTCCCCACCATCGTGCGCGTGATCTCCTGCTAGCCCTATAGATGGCCGTTCACGCCAATGGCTGTGGAACAGTCCTGGGGCTGCCGTACTGCTCACGCCAATTGGCGTGGAGCAGTTGGCAAGTAGTTAAATTATCCTTTTTCCAACTTCCATGCAAACTTAACGTTGTTTGGAACTAAGCAAATGTGCAGAAAGTGCATTTGATAGGTCCAATTTCAGGCTGCATACAATTTAAAATGGCATAAGAAAAATTAGTATCTCACTGACTAGTTGCCACTTGCTGAGTGCTGTGATAGTGGCATTGGAGTCATTACGTTTTGTGTGGCTGCCATGCGACTGTGCATAAAGTGTAGAAAGCAGTACGATATCGCACTGTACTATAATGCAGTGCACTGATGTGAACATCGGGCAGTCGCTTCAGAGCATGTCAATAGATTTTTCCATCATAGGATGTTATGTAGGTAAGAAAACAAAGATTTGTAAAACATTTTAGTCATTTCTACCTGCATACGTTTATTAGCTAACAATAAAAAAGATTTGAGATTTAATCCTTTATAAATAAAGTGCCCTTTCAGCCCAAAAAGGAAAAAAAGAAGTAGTCAAGATGAAAAAGTTAGATATTTACCTCAGTAGGGGAAAGCCTGTGGATGGTCCAGAGGCTTCCCCAGTTTTCATACATACCTCCAGCACTGCACTGGGACCCTCGATCTTCTTACACATATATTTCATAAGGTACTATTTAAGGAAAAGCTCACGCAACTAATGCTAATAGTTCTGGCATACACATGCAATTAAAAATTGTATGCAAATTTGAGGTAGGACAATCAAATTCACTTCCTGGTCATTTTCACTTTCCCATTACCAATCTGCATACAATTTACATATTTTTTTCATGATGAAGGTCTGGGCGCTCTAAGAAGCATATGATGCACCTTAGGCCGAGAGGCGGTTTGTTGGTCCCTTCTCTGATAAATTACTTTAGAGCTGCCCGGCTTGCTCACATCCCACCTATGCAAGCTGGGGTTCATGCTCCGATCTGGATCCAAATAGAGACAGACCTCCTATATCCCTACTCCCAATCTTCTATGGTTTGGTCCTCCCTATCCAACATACATGCCTTTCTCAGGATTCTCCCTGCCACCTACTTTTCCTAAACTTATGGAAGAAATATAAATCTAAACTGTCCATTCAAGTTCCACATTCTTTATTAGTGGATTTAAGAGGCAATCCTGATTTCATGCTGGATACGGGCTCAGGTCTGAAATGGCTAGCTGACCGTAAGCAATTTCAACTCAACATTTTGTGGCTGGTGACAAGCTCACACCCATGCAGTCCATAGTTACACAAACTGATCTTTCCTTTAATATGATTTTCCTATTCACCCAGGTTTATCATTACTAATCCCTAAGGGACACCTTGATCTATACACTATCTACTGAGAATTGGGGCACTAACACACCTCTAGAGGGTGGAATTATATCATATTATATTCAGAGCTTGTCACTTCCCCAAAAAAAACCTATACAGTTGGTCCTCTCTGGCTGGGACACTATATTATATTTGATGGGAGCGTCCATGTGCCATTACCTGTTGGAATAAGGTAAGCTATTTAACTTTTCAGGTTCTCCAATGTCCTTTCAATAGGCATCCAGCTATTCTACTTTTGGGGCATAAAAAAGGGTCCACAAGAGTGTGTTTGTTATTTACCTGAAAAGTTGTGATCCCTCTCACTATGCCTAAATATTTTCTGTTATTGTGATGCCTTCCCCCCTGTGTGCGTCGTTATTGCAGAATTATGAAGATGTTGCTCAATATACCTTCTTGAAACTAAATTGACACAATAACTGGAATTATACATGTCTGGTGGTTAGAAATTTTGCTTGGCAGTACTCAAGCCCCAGCTTTTGAACTTTGTGGGATCTCCCAATGTTTGCCTTATTTTTCTTCCATAGCCCAAAAACGTAATGGTAATTTAACAGCTTTCTACCTATAGCTGGCTTAAAAACGTGGTAGTGCTGCTAGATAAATGTACAGTATAATAATTATCATTGTGACAGCAATTTTGTATGCCATACACTGTTTTTCAAACTGATTCCCAGCTTCCAACAAACTTATCTGATGCTTCTGTATTTGCAGTGGGACTTTGAAGATTTAGATCAAAACTGGAACAAAGACTCCGATTTTCCAACGATTCAGCCTACAGATAATTCTGTTGTGAATGTCGTACATTTTAATTCTGACAATACGCTTCCGTCCACTCCATGGCCAAGCTTCAAAAATTTTAAAACCATTAAAAACAATAAGAAAGGACGATCTACAGCTATGACAAAAACAGAACAGAAGTGAAAATAAAAAATCTTTATTCTGTACTCGGTGCAAAGATGTTTTTTTTACACGTGTCGCTGGCTGGAAATACATTTATTAATGCTATTACACGCTTTTGGGATCAATTTTTATATATACATATTTTTAGCCAACATGATAAGCAATACTTACAGGTCAGTACAGTACATGATAATTTACAAGAATTAAACTTCTACCCCCCTATTTATCTGTACCACTTTAAGGTAATGTTCAGTTACAATATTATTATTCATAGAAGACTTTTACCATTTACTTTTGTCATCACAATTAAAGAAAAGTTTACTGTCTATTTTGTCTCTTGTAGTGTGTTTTCTGTGTAAAGAAGCAAATATATATTTTAAGTGCAACTGCCAGGGCCGGATTTGTACTCTTTACCGCCCAAGACTAATGTCACCAGCCGCCCCCCCCCCCCCCCTTTCAGTATAGCTAGCGAGATAACCCCTATCCAGTTCCCTCCAATATAGGTAGCCAGATATACACCTCCTTCCCTCTCATGTAAGTAGCCTGATGACCCCTTCCCCTCCCGTATAGGTAGCTGGATGACTCCCATTCCCCCTCTTTCAGTACAGCTTGCCTCCACACTGCTGCAGCCATCAGTGTCGCTCACTTCTCACCTCATCTCCAGTGCAGAAGCTTCCTCTTCCCCTCCATCTCCAATGCTGCCCAAGTCTATAGCTGCCCGACACAACACCAACGTGAACAGAGAGCAAGGTGGCCTCCGCACAGGTGGCTGGCAGAGGGAGATTAGGCGCTCACCTGATCTCCCTGCATTGCAGCATTTGCAAATGCTGCACCAATTTAGCCCACTTTGGTGCCCTTGTTCCTGTACTGCCCTAGGCCATGGCCTAGGTGGCCTTGGCCTAAACCCGGCCCTGGCAACTGCAATATCATGCACCACTCACAAGTGAAATAGCAACACCCTGAAGGAATGCACATAGCCATATGAAAATCACTTTACTGGTAGAAGAGAGAGTTATGCGTTTTCATAAGTCACAGATCCCATGACACCCACTTTCAGGTGAGGCCCATCCTGGAGCTGTGTGACCCGAATTTGTCATGAATGTATTTGCCATGTGTTTTGGGCATGACGTGAGCAGCATCCAGCGATGTGTGGCAGGATAGGACGCAAGAACATCAGAGAACACTACAGACTATGTAAGTGGAATCACTTTTAAGCTGTTCTTCTCAATACAGTAGTGATAAACTATAAGGGAGGGTTCACACTTGTTTGTGTGGAAAACACAAGTGTTGCTTTCAGACACTTTCATCTGCATTTAAACGCTCTGCTCTCAGACACTGCACTTTCATCTGCATTTAAGTGCGCTGCTCTCAGACACTATGCACTTTCATCTGCATTTAAACACGCTGCTCTCAAACACTATGCACTTTCATCTGCATTTAAGTGCGCTGCTCTCAGACACTATGCACTTTCATCTGCATTTAAAGATGCGCGTTTTTCCTCTAGCTAATAATTATCAATGAGAAAAAGCACACAGTGTTTAAGATTATGCTGCATGTTGTAATTCTTTTCTGCATGCTAAAAACGCATTAAAGTGTGACTTAGTCCATTGATTAACATGGGTTCTCTGCTTAAAGAGGAACTGTAGTGAAAATAATGTAATGAATAAAATAGCTTATTATTTAGAAAGTATTTAGTCGGTGTTTGCCCATTGCAAAATCTTTCCTCTCCCTGATTTACTTGCTAAAATTAATCACAGGCAGCAACATCTCCCGTACTGGCAGGTGATCTCTGCAGAATGTACGTTTAATGAGAATTCTATGCACAGAGGGAGATATTGCTTGCTTAGCGGTTGGTAACAGGCGTTATTTCCCACAATGCAATTAGGTTCAGAGACAGCAAACTGTGAGGACCGTGGTCATGACATCACACTGTGGGAGGGGTTTCACCACAATATCAGCCACACAAACCCCCTGATGATCTATTCGAGAAGAGATGAAGATTTCTCATGGGAAAAGGGGTATTGTCTCCTGATTGGAATGAAGTTCAATCCTTGGTTAAAGTTCTCTTTAAATGCTTTTAAAAGTGTGAGCCATTTTGCGGTGAACGTAAAATTTTCTTTACCGGTGGAAACTACATTAGAAATTTTTATACAGTTACAGGAGAATGAGAATGGTTGTACATAAGCATAGTGAATTTTACCTGAGAAAACTTATGAGCATTTTTGGGGGCTAAACACGCTTTAGTTCTGCACCTGCGCAGTACAGCCCGGACAACGTGGACTTAATTGACAGCGGCGCTCGCTCAAGCGCAGTAGAGGACGGCCTGGCGAGACACCGTCAGGGACCTCGGGCTGGTGGCTGAGAGCGGAGCTGCGGTGTGGGACATGTCAGCTGTGAGAGGCTGGAGGAAGGCCCAGGTAAGTAGAGGGGGAAAGTGTTTATTTGCTTGATGACTCCTTTAAATAATAAAACAGCATTTTTAGCAATAATATGTAAATGTAAACTCAATCCTTCAACAAAAGTGAAGAACCAAAGGAATCACCACTCAAACTTTAGATTAGTTTTTGATTTGGCTATGGTGTTCTGGGTGGATAGGGCATTTATTTATTTGTACTCATCTTTCTCCAACTCAAGGACCGGCCTCAATCCTGCAGTGTGGTGCCGGTCCTTGAGTTGGAGATTGTGGTGACCCCTTGGATACTGGGGTGTGACCTAGGCACACCGTTGATTGCTCATTTTGGTGCTCCTGACCACCTTGGTTTCTTTTGTACTCATCTTTGTAATAAGTTAATTTCAAAATAAAGAAAAACAGTTCCTTTTGTGCCAGTCCAATCTTTCAGTGTTTTCAAACTATGCTAGTCTATCCTGACTGAACCAGTCAGGCCTCTACTATGTATGCTGAACATTACCTCCAGGACTTGTGTAATTTGTTTTCTACCCTATGTAGCCAAGATACTAATGCTGTGCTCTCTTCAGACTTTGTTATTGGCTTGTTTATACCAAGCTTACTCATTATCTCTTTTGTAATGATCTACCACTTCCTTCATATTCTGGCATGTGCTCTCTGTAGTCTCCCGAACCACTGCTCATAAATGTGTCTAATGATTAGCTTACATGTAATTCCTCTTAACTGGTTTACTATTCTTCTTTAAGAGTTCCTGTCTAGTGTTGATCAAACATTTGTTCTCCAGTTGATCAGTCTGTCCAGTCAGGGCCAAACCTGTTTTCACTTAAAAGAATACATATTGCTCCTTCATATCTCTTACCAGATTACCTATGCTGTCTCACTGAAGGAAAAAATATAAACCTGGGAAACCTTCATTCATCAAATGTCACCGTTATCTTAAAAGTGGGTACTGATGTTTAAACTATGTGTGTAAATATCACATGATGGAATTCTCATGTCATGTGATATTTATTACATGCTCAAGATGTCAGGGTCATGAGGACACTGCATGATACAAATATCATCAATAATAAAGAGTGGGACGTTCCCTTGCCCTGCCTTTACAAAATTGCTATTCATTAAAGGAAACATCCGAGGTAGAAAAAAAAAATGAGAGCTACTTACCCGGGGCTTCTTCCAGCCCCTGGCAGCCGATATGTCCCTCGCTACAGCTCTGGAGTCGCCTCCGTTTCAGATGCCGACCTTGCCAAGTCGGCATCTACTGCGCCTGCACCGCTGTCAATCACTCTCACGTTGTCTGGAGTGTTCTGCACAGGCACAGTACTACTGGAAGCCCCGGGTAAGTAGCTCTCTTTTTTTTTTTCTATCTCCGATGCTTCCTTTAACTATTTCTCAGATGACCAGAGATCACCAAAGGTAAAGGTGGAGCCTTTATTTTGGCACTGCATGGTTTTCAGCTTTTGTGAGCTAGTAGGAAGTCTAATGGACCCTTTCATCAGTTGAGTGAGCAGATTGCTCACCAGGTTGAAAGACTGGCCAATGTGACACAACGTCTGATATGATGTGAACCCTGGATTATGGAAAGTGATCCTGTTTGTCATAAACTTTACTGGCAAACCTAACTGGGAACTGGCCAATGTGACACAACGTCTGATATGATGTGAACCCTGGATTATGAAAAGTGATCCTCTTTGTCATAAACTTTACTGGCAAACCTACCTGGGAACCTAAACTAAACTGAAAAAAAAAGTTTCACTTACCTGGGGCTTCTACCAGCCCCCTGCTGTGCCTGCGCCATCCTGAAAAGATCCTCTGGTCCCCGCGGTGGCTGAGTTTCGATTTCGACGACAGAGCACAGGATGCTCGTGGGAGCGTGATCCAAGGACACAGGTGGCCGACTCTCGATCATGTTAGTACAGCCTTTTGTAACGGTTCATGGTTTACTTCTTCACAACTTGTCAAATCTACTGGCCATTCAGTTTTGCTGGTGGTACCTATTGATTAATTAAAATCATTAGTATATTATGTCCTACTTAGGACAGTGGGTATGTGCTTCTGTTAGCAATCCAGTAAGGTCTTTGTGAACTATACTTTTTAAAAGAATCTCTCGTGTCCCTGCAGTGTGGTACCTTTGCACGTTTGCTGTCTAAGAATATGCCTGCCTTTTTAGAGATAAAATCGATAGAACAAAACAGGAAGTTGAATCACTCTACACTTGCCACCCCAAATGCTCTCAAGATCTAGACTTCCCACATTCCCCTCTCTTTCTTTCATCCGATTACAAGGGATGAAGTCTGGTCTCTCCTAGCCTGTTCCTGTCTCAATACCTGCATTCTTAATGCTATTTCCTCACATTCTGTTCCTTCTGTTTATGGTGTCCTTTCATCGCTTAAAACAGAAATTTGGTATTTTTTTAACTTCCTTTGAAAAAGAACAACTAAATATAAGGAATAATCTACTGTGAAAATAGATCTATAGCCACACTACAAATCATTAGTAAATCAAGTTATAAAATGTTACAATATCACCATAAAAAATTGCTGAGGATATGAAGGTTGATACAACACTCTGGATGCCTAAATAAAACAGATGACGAAGCAACAGCCAAGCACTGTTGTATTATCACTATTGTATTTTCACGTAGCCCACTTACTTGTGTTCCTCTTCATTATCCCTTCTCCCCTTTCTAGATACTTCCTAGCTATAGCTAGAAGCGTGTCTGTACAGCACTCATATATTGCAGTTTGACCCTAACAATTGCAACGTTTGTCAAGGGCAACACACACAGGCCCCTGTTCAATTCACCTTTTCTTCTAAGTTTTCTCCTGGGTGATAATTTTTCATCTTCTGTTTAAAAAAAACTTGTCAGCATTCTAACAATTGAAAACGTACCAAAAAATAGGCGATAAAGGTACCAAAAAAATAGGTGAAAAGGTAGTGTCAAAATTATTTTGAGTATTTTCTTGCTTGCTGGTGGCTTAAAAGGCATTTTATGGACAAGGGCCCATATGCAACTAACTTTTTGTCCCAATGCGACAATCCAGCCCCCGATCTCGTCTACAAGACGGTAAAAGACCGTTTGCTGGATCGTCAGAAGAAGGTAGTAATGCGACAATGTGACAGAGCGTGCCAATCCCATCTAATCTGCTCCCGTTAGCATTAGCAGGAAGTACGGTGAGCAGACTGACAAAGATTGGTCGCACAACTGCCGACAATATGTAATGTGACAATCACTCCCCAATCCCGTATTACTAGGCTATTGTTGCCATGCAGGTCTCGAGCACTAGAGACTTCTGGAGACAGATTCACTGTGTGCGTAGTAAACAGTTAAGATTGGTTGGAGGTGCCCATACATGTACAATCCCGATTGTATGTACAATCGGTAAACAAAAATATAAATTTTGCGCTGGAAATCGGGTAATTTCACTGCCACCACTCTCTGATTTGATAGGGCGAAGAGACCCCAACGCTATCATAATACGGTAGCCAGCCAGATCACGTTCGACATGCTCCAGTCACCGTTCGGGGAATAGTCACTTCCGAAGGCTTAAAGACTGTGAGCAATGTGACGTTTAAAGAAAGGTTACTGGGTCCATATATGATGCAATCTCAATTGTATGTCCAATTGATAAACTAAAGTTATCAATTTCGCACAGGAAATCGGGTACTAGCTAATCCTAGAAGGAAGAAACTGTTATTTACAACCTAGCTAGCTACATACACACAGTTTAAATTTAACCCACAGATAAGTATAGCTGTCCGGCAGAACAGATTGGTTTGATAGAAAGAGAGTAGAGATGAAAGAGAAACAGAGTGTGTTAATGTACAGTTCAAATACAGTTATTGGTAGTCCTTGCGGCAATTGCAAGTTTTGGTGAAAAGTCCAAGATGGAGATTTGTGAGAAATAATCCAAGGGATTTTTTTTTTTGCCAGTGTCCAGCTGGCTTGCCAGTTGATGTTAATTCGACGTCAGATTTAGGAATCTGGATACCATTGTTATGAAGATGACACACAACTGTATCTGTCCTTCAAGCCTGGCACCCAAGATCCATCAGCATCCATAAATGCGTGTCTAGTGGATTTACAAAATTGGATGAACACCAGCTGGTTGAGGCTGAACTCTGACAAAACAGAGGTGTTGGTGGTAGGTGGTCCACACATGATGGATAAAGTTCAAAATGCTCACCACCTTAAACTAGCAATTGAGGCGATACCGTACAGTATAAAGACTGGGAGAAGAGCGCTATAAAAATATTATTGTTATTGTTGTTATTGTTACTTTTCTCCAAGGTGATATTTTCATAACTTGTTAATTAAATGCCTTTTAAACCAGCAGCAAGTAAGAAAATACTCAAAATAATTTTTATATAACATTTTCACCTACTTTTTGGTGCTTTTTCATTACAAAGTGGTGAAACATTATTTTAAAGAGAAGATGAAAAATTATCTCCTAGGAGAAAACGCAAGAGAAAATGGTCCATATGCAATTAACTTTTTCTCCTGAATTTTCTCCTTGGAGATATTTTTTTCTTCTTGTATTTAAAATATTTTTTCAGCAATTTGCAATTGAAAAAGTACCAAAAAGTAGGTGAAAAAGTACTGTCAAAATTATTTCGTGTATTTTCTTGCTGGTGGTTTAAAAAGTATTTTATTGACAATTTGTGAAAATATCACCTAGGAGAAAACCTTGGAGAAAAAGTGAATTAAATAAGTGTACGAGCCTTTAAAGGGACCCTGAGCAGGTCAAAAAAAGCTATAATGAACTTACCTGGGGCTTCCTCCAGCCCCTTGTAGTCCATGACTTTCCTCGTTGTTCTCCAGGCTCCCTTCATTCTTCCCTGGTGGCTCCATTAGAGCGGCGACTTTGACTGAAGTCTCAGTTACTGCGCATGTGAGTGCTCTGTCTGTGCGCTCCCATCTCACTTGCGCGCCCGTCGCCGTAAGCGTACTGCAAACACGGGGTTCATTCTTTTCTTAAACCGCGCATGGGCAATACACTTATGGTGACAGGTATGCGAGTGAGATGGGCGTGCGGAGGGGCCACGCAAGTGCACTAGCGGCGACTGCAGCCAAAGTCGTTGCTCTAACGGAACCGCTGGGGGAAGAACGGAGGGAGCCCAGAGGACACCGAGAGATGTCACCGACTACTAGGGGCTGGTGGAAGCCCCGGGTAAGTTCATTATGGCTTTTTTTGACCTGATCAGGGTCCCTTTAAAGATATTGGCCTATATGCAATTATCTTTTTCTCCTGAAGTGATAGTTTCTTACCTTGTCCATATAAGGCCTTTTAAATCACCAGCAAGCAAGAAAATACTTAAAATAATTTTGATAGTACTTTTTCACCTACTTTTTGATACTTTTTAATTGCAAAGTACTGAAAAGTTATTTTAAAGATAAGATGAAAATGTATCTCCTAGGAGAAAACTAGGTAGAAAAAGTTAATTACATTGGGTCAGATTAAATTCAATTTTTCTCCTTAGTTTTCTCCTGGGGGGGTAATTTTTTTATCTTCTATTTAGAATTACTTTTCAGCACTCTGCAATTCAAAAAGGACGGAGAAGTAGGTGAAAAAGTACTGTTAGAATTATTGAGTACTTTCTTGCTTGTTGGTGGCTTAAAAAGCATTTTATTGACAAGATGTGACATATCACCTAGGAGAAAACTTAGGAGAAAAAGTGAATAGAATCGGCCCATTTTAAAGGATCACTGACCCGAAAATCTGATAATTTAAAATACATGTAAACAGATACAAATATAAAGCATATTTCTTCCAGAGTAAAATGAGCCATGAATTACTTTTCTTGTATGTTGCTGTCATTTACAGTAGGTAGTTGAAATCTGACATTACCGACAGGTTTTGGGCTAGTCCATCTCTCCTTAGGGGATTATCACTATGGCCTTTATTCTTTATAGAGAAACTTCTTAAAAAATGTATAAAAAGATGCTGGCCAGCCTCTGTGCTCGCTGCACACTTTTTTTGGCAGTTGAACGGAGCAACTGCCATTCACAAAGTGCTTTTGAAAATAAAGAGAACCCTGAGAATCCCCCATGAGGAGATGGGCTAGTCCAAAACCTGTTGGTTCTGTCAGATTTCTACTACTTACTGTAATGGTTAGCGGAGATACCGCCACAGAGGCAAGCGGCATGGCGGTTATCTCCGCGTATCAGCCGGCGGCCTCAGCCGCGCAGTTACATGCTGGTGCTCTGCCTGGTCCTTCTATTGCACACAGATTGAGGGCTACGCGCGCCAGGCGACAGGACCTTTATGCGAATAGAAAGGGAGTCAGCTGACTCCAACATTATGCTGGATTGGCTGAATGACTGGGGCGGCGCTGTGGAGCACTTCTGTATATACCAGCCTGTCAGTTGCTCCGTGTCTGCTGTTGCGAATGCTAACGTGTTAGCGCTCAGACCTTAGTCAGATCCCAAAGTGTGCTAGAACCAGCTGGAGCTGGGGATCCACACTTAGCCAGATTCTGTTGATAGCTTAAAGTACTAATTGCATTGTATTATCTGTTATGACCTTCTGCTTGCCTTGACTATTCTCCTGCTTTTCTGATTCTGTACTTTCGCCTATCTGATCCAGTTGGCGACTCTGCCTGAACTTAAACTCTGAGTTAGCCTTCTATCTTTGTACTGTATCTGTCTGTACGTTGCCGCTCCTGCCTGTCTGACTATCCTGTACTCACCAGTGGGTCAGCCACTGGTGAGGGATTCTAGTATTGTATCACCTGCTCCTCAGGTGAAACCCTGACTGCAGCACAGTCTTAATCACCTGCCCCTAAGGTGATCATTACTTGCAGCATCTTTGTAAACACCTGCTCCTCAGGTGTCCACTGGCTGCAGTACAGTCTTAGCACCTGCTCCTCAGGTGCAAGCCCTGACTACAGTACAGTCTTAGCACCTGCTCCTTAGGTGCAAGCCCTGACTACAGTACAGTCTTAAACGCCTGCTCCTCAGGTGTCCACTGGCTGCAGTACAGTCTTAACACCTACTCCTCAGGTGTAAGCCCTGGCTGCAGTACAGTCTGAGTCTCTCGCTCCTCGGGTGATCTTAGCTGTACTGAATCACATATCCAGCTTGCTGGGTGAATACTCTTGTGTTCTATTGAGATACCTATCACCACCAGCTCCTCTGGGGTATCTCTATCATTACTGTTGCACCAAACATCTGTTCTTACATTGGTTATCCTGGTTCTGGCTATGCTAGTATTATTGGTGATTCTGCAGATCACACATAATCAGGTATAGCATCTGTAATATTGGTGATACTGCAGATCACCAATAATCAGAGAAATCTGTTCTCGCTGACACCAATCGTTAAACTTACCTACTGTAAATGACATTAATATAGGAGAAAAGTAATTTATGGTTAATTTTACTCTGGAAGAAACATACTTCTTATTTGTTTATGGTAACATATTTTAAGTTTTTCGCAACAGTGGTGTTTTAAATAATTTCCAGGTTCTGTTTCAGACTAATAGTGGTCAATACAAAATGTTTTGGGCCAAGGACTAATGTCCTTTTTTGTCTTCCTATTAAACCAGCCCCGATTTAATTTTTTTTGTATGAAATGGTTTCAGAGACATTTATGAAGGTGATGGTATGTCCTGCAAACTGTTATACATACAGTATATATATTTAGGAAACTCCACTCACATACTTTTCACTGCTCCTTTACAAGCATAAGATGGATTGCCTACATTAGTATGAAATCTGAAAAATAAGACAATAGACAGATTTGAGTACACAATGGAAGGAAATTCTTTGCCTGTATTGCCTTTTCCCATTAAGATAAGATAGTAAGGATACTTCATTTATTTTCACACACTAATCTACCACAATGCTAATGTCCTCATTGACTGATGGCCTTTGAGTGGACCTTGATCGGAGGTTCAAGCTCAATGGTCATTTGTAAAAATGACAATAGACTGTTTCCTAGAATAAAGCTGTTAAATTGCCAAGTTTTCCAAATGAAGAATGTTCACATACAAGACAGTGATTGTATATGTAAAACATACCAAATATTGATAAATCATACATAAGTACAATGCTAACTCATAAACTAACACAAGCCTACACATTTCAAACCCTAAAATTAAGAGCGAAGCAATGGGCCCATTTGGACTTAATGATTATGTGGACATGTCCTGTTATTTGGACTCATAGGAATTAGTAAACAGTTTAACATGCTTCCATGATTTAGAAGTTGATGCATAGACAGGAAAAATCCCTAGATTTGTTTGGTGTCTTTTATTAGTAACTGTCCTGGAGGTAGTGGCTGGATAGTGTAAGTCGTGGCTGGATGGTATAATGGTTAAGGGCTCTGACACAGGAGACCTGGGTTCGAATCTCAGCTCTCCCTGTTCAGTAAGCCAGCACCTATTCAGTAGGAGACCTTAGGCAAGACTCCCTAACACTGCTACTGTCTATAGAGCGCATCCTAGTGGCTGCAGCTCTAGCGTTTTAAGTCCACCTGGAGAAAAGCGCGATATAAATGTTATTTGTCTAGTAGAGGAAGGAAATAAAATGTAATTGTTTTATTAGGTGGTAGGACTAATATAGAAGGAGGGCTACTCTTTGATGTATGCTGAGTGTTGTATTGGAGTGATTTTTTTGCCTATAGTAGGATTGAAAACATGAAGTTTTTGTAATGTAGCAATGTTTGCAGTTACACCCAAATATCAATATTTATCATATACTCTCCAATCCTCTGTACGTTTTGATATATGCTTACAACACACGTGGTGCTATAAATATTATAACAATAGGACTTTTGATAATTATTTAGCTGATTTAATTAATAAATATATTTACCCAATTTTTATGCATCTTTATGCATGTGTGTTCTTAAAGAACAACTATCAAAGAAACTGTTTTCTGTAAACCCCACATATCTATAGAGCTTTTAGCCAGCAATATTAAAATGCTTTTCAGAGGTCTCTCAGCACAGCCTGTGCAGAAAAAAAACTGTTTACCAGCTGTTTTGTAACACTTTTGTATATGCATTGGTGGGAGGGGGAGGTAGAGCTGAACTGTAACCTGGCTGTAAACTGTTTACACTGCGTGGCAGAGAGAGACACACAGACAGGAACACAGAGCTTTAGCTGATGATTATTTACACACATTTGAAGCTGTATTTTTGCTTTCATTCTGAACAGATTCCACTCACAGTATTAGAGACAGTTAAGATTGTTTCTGTATGCTGGATGTGCTGGGCACTGTCCTCCATAGTAATGCCCTCAGTGAGCAGCACTTTGTAAATGTCATAAAACATGAAAAGATTAAAAAAAGGCTTTGTATTGCTATTTGCTAATAATTACTGAAAATATATGTGGCATAACTTGAAAGTTATCTAAAAGATACCCTTTCCACCCTTTTTCTCTTGCAGGTACTCTCTTTGCGGGTGATTAACAGGTATTACCTGTACTCCAGCACATTAGGTTTTTTCTCTTTATGCGCCTAGTGGCTGACATTTATACCACGTTTTAGATGGATACTAAGAAGGACCGGAAGGTTACTTCCGGTCTAACCAGCGGTGGAACGCACATGCTTCCTGGAGGTGGAGGACATCATATGTGACGTACCACACCAGGAAGCAATGCGGAGACGTGCAGTGGGCTGGGCCGGACTAAGAGGAAGTCCAGGGCCGGCCCTAAACTTTTTGTCGCCTGAGGCAAATTTAGAAAAAATTGCCGAACTGTGGGGGGCCGCCGAGCTGGAGGGGTAGCGGGCAGGACGGGGGTATTGGGCTTAGCGCCCCCCCCCCTCGCCTGGGTCCCCCGATCTGCGCTCCCCTCCAGCTTTAAATAGTGAGTAAGCAGCCGACAGTAAGAGGCACGGGCGGGGGATCCCTCACCTCTTTCTCGTTCCAGCGTGCACTCCACTGATGTCACTTCCTGCAACGCCGGCCACTTACAATACAGTGGGCGGCGTTGCAGGAAGTGACGTCAGTGAAGCGCACGCTGGAACGAGGAAGAGGTGAGTGATCCCCCGCCCGTGCCTCTTACTGTCGGCTGCTTACTCACTATTTAAAGCTGGAGGGGAGCGCAGATCGGGGGACCCAGGCGAGGGAGGGGGGGGGGGGTCCGACCCCCCTCCCCACCACTAGGCCCAATACCGACCTGCCCGCTACCCCTCCAGCTCGGCGGCCGGTCCCCCGTACCCACGGATGGGCGGATGCCGCCTGAGGCAAAAGTTTCACCCCGCCTCATGAGCGGGCCGGCCCTCAGGAAGTCTCCTATGTTATTTAACCCGCCGGGCAAGCATGGCGGCCAGCTGCATAGCCTGTGAAGACGCCAGACGCTCCCACACGGCCCCACAGCTACATCAGAAAGGAAGGGTATGTGATTTTTAATATGGCATCTTGTACGATGTTAAGCCAGCGATAATAAAACTATGTTTTAGCAAGAGCAGTGCCGTAAAAAAAAACATGATGTAGTTGTAAATAAATATTATATACTTACCATGCCATCAGTTCCTCTCAGAATCTCACCATTTTCTTCTAACAACGATTCCTTCCATTTCTGGCAACATTTTTTCAGAACCAAAATATATCAGTTGCTGTCAGTTATAGCTGAAAGGACAACTGATGAGCTAGGTAATGTCCATGTTTTCCTTTGGCTTACGTGGGCGATATTACAGTTTAACAGTGTGCTGACCAGGAAGCTGCTATGGGTTCATCGCCAGAATTCCATTGATCACAGTGGACAAACAGGACACAGGAGATCTTAAAGATCTGATCCAGCGTGACAGTCAGTATTGCTGACCATCGCAAAGCGTAGTTTGCCTAATCGTACACTCATACCCACGTCATGAGATCGCAAAAAAAAGATTGCTCGTAGCTCAAAAAAAATCACCAGTTGGAAGAATTGCACACAGAATCGCAACATTGGTATGAGCCTTCAGCTAACATTGTTTGTTTTAATGTTTGTTTTAAATCCGACTGGTGAGCAACAAATCATTTAAGAAAACATTTTCACAAGAAAATATGTAAACCAATAGTTAACTGAATTAAAAAAGTAAGCCCAGGATGCCTGTGAAAAGACCTTTGTATTATTCATCACTGTGATCTATGGAACACATCTCCCGCATACATTTGTCTGTGGAGCTTACATTTGATTGGTTAAATTGAGAAAATGAGACAATCATCCCAGATACAGGCCAGAAAGCAGACAATAACAAGCTTGTGTTGAGGGCCTTCAGTATTACAGATTAAAGTGGGGATTAATAGGGATTTGCATCACTTGGATTCAGCTCAGAGCCAGGCCCAAGGCATTATCTGCATTAACCTGTCTAGTCACTACCTTACCAACAGCAGAGGCAGTGCAATACTGATGTTTCAGCACACAACAGACATAAGCAAGAAACGAGGAAGAAAAACTTCTACCATAGCTTGCCATAATTTCCTACCACACAATCCGCCAGAGTGTTTCCCTGGCTGTTTGTGATTGATGTCATTTTAAATGAAATACAATAACTTTTTTTTATGTAATTCATGAGCCACTGTAGGCCAGCAAAGATGTGGGGAGATTAACAGCCTATACTTACAAGCAGTAATGGACATTCTCCAAACAGGTCCCTATCTACTGACCCAGAATGTCCATATCTACTGACCCAGAAAGAGAAAGAAACTACGCCAATTCAGTCATTGGCTGCTGATCAGTTAACTGGCATGCAGGTAGTTAATTAACCAGTAGCGCGATAAGATTTGATTTTAGACCAAAGAGGAAGTTCAGGTCTGCTTTAAGGATCTGCTGCACTGGATTGCTTCTGCTGGGAATACACTGGTTGTTTTTTGCGACAGATAGATGGTTAGATAATTTCCAACATGTCTGATCTCCTGTTCGAATGGAAAAAGATAAGAAAAACAAGCGGAAGATAAGAGAATTACCTGGAGAATGGAGCTGCAAAATCGATAGAGCAGAAAAAACGATCCGTGTATTCCCAGCATAACATCCCCATACAATGAGATGTCTGCTGCACCATACTCCCATTCTTTTTCAACAGGAAACACCTCTATTCATGATGAGGAATCTACCCATCCTTTCCCATACCTAAAAATCAAACAAAAATATCCCATTCATTCATCTGTATTCAGATGAGCTAGCCAAATCTTACGGATCATATAGGACTTATAGCTGCATGTAATATTTTATCATCTATTGTCTTTCTCCTTTGACACAATTTATCCATTCCTTTTATGCATTCCTACAGTATAATTCAAATAAAAATGCTGACTCTTACATTTTGGCTCTCCCACCCCTCCCTTGGCTAATCTTCTATTCTATGTCAGTATAAAATATGATGTACTGTACTTTAAATAACAGTGTCACAGAATACTAGGAAAACCTAGGTCACATCAGCTTTGTCCTATCACAGATTTATCATTGACCCAACTGAGTGCGTGTCACACAGGTCTGCACTGATTCAGCACTTTAGTAAGTTACATATGCAATGTGTAAAACAATGCACTAACCCCCAAAGTATTGAAAAGTTACACAAGTTCTACTTGGTAAAGCGATCAACTCTGATCTGTGGTTGATCAGTGTATGTTAACTGTATGTAAAAATGTATTAAGATCTTCTTTTCACTGATTAGTTTTTCCAGTTTTCAGATGTTTAAAAGCTGGCAGTCAATGCCTAAGCTAAGACAATCATTTAGCAGCTCCCATATCACACCTCTGCAGTGAGGTCCATAGTCCAAACATACAAGTGTGGTTGGCACTAGTTGGTTGCTGTGAGTGTAATTAAGACCTTGATCATGAGGAAACTGAAGTCAATTTACTGCCAGTATATCTGGATGGGGAGCAATAGTGATTGGCTCAGTAAAAACAAGTTGGCAGAGCCATCTTTCCCCTACAAGAAGAGATATCCATGGGAAATGATGTGGACCATACAGATATGTAATAATTTCCCAACATGACCACAAGTAGTCAATTAGAGCTATGACCGTCTAATGCCTTTTTACAGATTAGCCCATGCCAACTGTATCTACAACTATGAAATACAAAGTTTATACTGAAGTGACTCTTTGATGCAGTAGTTTTCAATGTGAGTATCACAGTACCCGGGTGTGGTGCTGAGATTCCATGGGTAGCCATCGTATCCCTTGACCATTGAGTCAGTGTGAATGACTGAAGCTAAAAAACAGGAAAAAAAAGTAGTGCTCTACGGTGCATTAACGCTTTATTTGTGGTTTTAAAGGATTAAAAAAAAAAATTGCACTTACAAGATGTAAATGGTATTAAAAGCATATAACCCGACATGGGGTAGTGAGGAATCCCTTCTCCTCTCTCTGAATCCCACAGCTGTGGCCAGTAGCAAGGGTGTCCAGGTGTCTCACAGACAATCGGGGTGAGACGGGGCATCGGGTTCCTCATTCACAGGACCTGTAGCATCATGACGTGTTTCAGCGTGCTTACACCTTCATCAGATCCAACAGACATACGTAGAGAGCGCACTATTCTAACTGTGTAGTCCAATTCCTCCTGATTATCACATGGAACCCTGAAGTCTGGGCCAGAATGAGTCAGAACATTCACAATATTTTATTGCCAAGGCAAAGAGTGTAGTGTCTTCATGAAACTGACACAGGCCCTACAGCAATAACAATGACCTCATGTATCAAATGAGTGTCACAATCTCACCTGGGGAATCCTCTGATTTGTTGTAGCTGAGCTGCAGCCAGACAGTTCAAATTCCCTGCATGTGCGAAGCAGGTCGCTTTGGTGCTGCGCCTGACCTGGGCCGCGCCACCGACATAATGTTATGTTTATGGCCGTGCAAGGGTAATTCGGATCCTCCCCAAATTACTTTTCCCTCCGAGTTGCTACAACTTGGAGGGGGAATAGTAATTAACACTGCCCTGGAATTTGTGCGGTAGCAGGGTGAGCCCACCCTCTGCCAAAAAGACTGGACAGCAAAACGCTACGGATGCCTGCATGCAGGTGCATTTGCAATGAGTGTCATCTGCAATCAGCCTGCAGTCTTCAATTAGAGTAGCACAGGATTGATTAATTACTATTCAGCTGTGTTGGAATTTGCATGTCTGCTCTCATTGGTGGATGTCCTCATAAACGTTTCTTGCTGCTCAATCTCTTTGCCTGTCATAATGATTATCTTACGCCATAGCTTCATTTTTGGGTCTTGTGTGGTTACTGTTTGTTACCTTGCATTGTTCATGTGTCACCCTTCCTCTGGAATGCCCTGCAACAACACATCCGGCACTCTCCAACCTTTGATATCTTCAAACATGCCCTCAAAACTCACTTTTCTTGTCAAGCATATGCTCTACCTTAGGCCATTTCCCCTTTGATCTCTGGCCAAGTTGTACTCCTACTAGATAACCTAAAACACACTGTCTCTAGGTATGAATATTGTATACTACCCCACCTCTTGTTCCCCCTATTCCTTTAGATTGTAAGCTCACAAGGGCAGGGCTCTTTCACCCTTTGGGTTTTGGAATTTGTTACACATTTTATTCATATTACTGTCGTTACTGTAATTACCAATTCTGTATCTTGTAACAACTCTGTACCAACTCTGTATCTTGTATACTGGAGTACACCATTGTCCGTATTATTTTGTACCTCGTGTTTGTTTCTTACTTTGTACAGCGCCACAGAATATGTTGGCGCTTTATAAATCAATAATGTGTAAACGTGTTATTCCTGTGCTGGTGGATAATAGCATTCTCTCCAGCCTTGTTGTGTGGACATATAGCTGCGGTTGCAATTGGTGATGCTTTTTCTAATCCTGCCTGTCTGGACATCGGCATCACTGCAGGTTGTGATTGGCAGACACTCCTTCCAGTCCTGCTTTGTGGACGTTACAATAGCTGTGGTTGCTATTGGTAACCTTCCTTCTAGTCTTGCCTGTCTGGATGTTGCCATCACTGCAGTTGTGATTGGCAGACCCTCCTTCCAGTCTTGCAGCATGGACATTACAATACCTGCGGATGCTATTGATAAAGCCCCTTCCTGTCTTGTCCAGTATTGTTGTTTCTGTGTGGCCGTTTGCCATCACTTTTAGTAGCGATTGGATTGGTAAATGTACCTTCCTGTTTGTCTTGTTTATTGTACTGGTTATCTGAAGGTTACAATCTTCCTTCATGTTTCCTGTCTATCTACTCCAGCTGTGGTCTGAATTGGCTCCTCCACAGTGCATCCCTCACTACTTCCTGATGTTACCGAGAATTACCTGTCCTTGCCTAGTGGGTTACGGTAGTACTCTTGTCTTCCTGGCCTCTGCTTCTATACCTTGCATGTTAATTCCTGGGGGTAACATTAGTCTGGTAGGCGCAACTTGTCTCCCTTTCACGCAGGAGCTTGGCTTTAGGTGAAGAGTGTGGTGTCAGATTGGCGTATAGAGGCTGAAGGAAGACGAGATCTGCCAGACCTAAAAATGAGGTTCAGTTCTGCAAATTTGTTCCTAAACTTCATTACAAACAAAGATATTAGTTGCAGGGCTGAATGGCTAAGTGGAAGCTATCATTACAGTACTTTACTACAATGCAAACTTCAATGTCACATACAGCAGCAAATAAACCTTGATAGCAGTTTTAGAAGCTGCCCTAAATGCTCCCTTGGTGCAGTCTAGTCAGGCATCACTTACATTGAAGCCAGTAAATCTGCAATTCTCAAAAAAAAAAAACAAAAAAAAAAACGCACACCACAACTGTAGCACAGCTTAGCTTGTTATGCCCACGGAGGTGTATTCCTGCATCTGTGCATACTTACATCCTTTGATTAGTATATAGGATAGCTGCAGCAAAACCTGGCCAACCACATTGTGCAGCAAAGTGAAACAGCAAATGTCAGTCTGTTCAGCATCAGAGCAGTTTATAGTATGTCTAGGTAACCTAATAGGTGGGACAATAAAACTAAATAATTTATGGCAACACTATATACTCTGTACAGCGCTGCTGACGATGTTGGCGCCATAGAAATACTAAATAATAATAATAATAATAATAAATGTACTGATAGTCTACTATCAGCAATTTCCCCGCCACCCTTGTTCATGTACACATCACAGCCACACCAAGCTAAGGGGTTGCAAAATGCATTATCTTGTTTTTATAAAGCAGGCCCTCCAGTTAGTGAGCTTTGCTAACGGAAGTGACACATTTACTTTACATAAAGGCTGATCGAATGAGATTTAGTTTGCAAGAGTCAAATTAAATCAAGCATGGAAACAAAATATATGATACAAATGCTACAAATAGTAGGACAGCCTGTTATTGTAATCACCCCTAGACAGTTTACTTTTTTTTGCAATGAACGGAAGATCCGAAAGTACCGTCTCAATATTTTGAATACCCAAAATTGCTGAGCAGCAAATAGTTGATTTTTCTGCAGCAGTAAATCCTGTTAGCAATGTTATGGCTGTCACTAAGAAGCATGCTGTTCTGTCGCTCGCCAGCCTTTGGAGTGAGATTATGAAGTCTGCTGTATTATGTTTGGCTCATGAAATGTGTGCGGAGTGTAGATTTAATGTGGCCTTAACATAACATTATATTCATGTCACTAGATAAACACATTTCTCTGAGATCAATACAGTCAAAATGTGGAATGCAAGTAGTTCAGTTTCATACATTTTGCTGGGTAAGTGCAGAGAGATTTACAGATTTAGAAAAGAAAGACACTGCTGTACAATGGCATCAGCAAATTGCCATAGAGACTCAGCTGTTCCCGTAGGTTATGATTTCTGGGATTCATGTTGCTTTTTATTAAAGCACGTTTCTGTATGGCTACCCTGCCATCTCTGGCAAATCTCGCTGGGTGTGTGGCAAAGGCAGATGAGAGTATTGGGGGGTGGATAAAGGAAAATAAATGTGTCACTTCCGTTAGCAAAGTGCTCATAACAGAGGGCCTGGTTAATTTGCTTGTGATGAGTGTGAGGCAACAGAGAGAGGTAGGTGTAAGTGCTGGGTGGGAGGGGAGAGCCAAATAAGAGTGCTGGGTTGGGTAGATGAGGATGAATTGCTCAGTGCTGAAACTGAGCACCGTCATAACACTAGTGCTATGCTGCGCGCCCCGCACAGGAGTAATTCAGGGATCCGGTGATCGCCAGACCCCAAACTACATCTCCCTCTGAGTTGCTACAACTCGGATAGAGAATGGTATTTAACGCCGCTGGGTATTTGAGCGGCAGCAGGGTGAACCGTCATTTGGCTCACCCTGCGCCCAGCTCAACAGTGGCACGATAATACGTACACAATGAGGGTGCTAAATGGATAGAGCTGGGTGGGTTTGGAGACGCAGATGAGGGTGATGGGTGGGTGGGTAGAGGCAGATAAGGGTGGTGGGAAAGTTTGGAGAGGCAGATGAGGGTGATGGATGGGTGGGTAGAGGCAGATAATGGTGCTGGGTGGGTTTGGAGAGGCAAATACGGGTTATGGGTGGGAGGATAGAAGTAAATGAAGGTGCTGGGTGGGTGTGGAGAATAAGATGAGGGTGCTTGGTGGGTGGGGAGAGGCAGATAAGGGTGCTGGGTGGGTAGAGCTGGGCGAGTTTGGAGAGGCAGATGAGGGTGCTGGCTGGGTGAGGACAGCCAACTGAAGGTGCTGGAAGGGTGTATAGAGACATATGAGGATGTTGGGTGGGTGAGGAAAGGCAAATGGCTGTGCTGAAGGGCATGAGAAGCAAATGAGGGCACTGGGTAGGTGAGGACAGCCAGCTAAGTGTGCTGGGTGGATGGATAGAGACAGATAAGGATGTAATGTTGCTAGCTGAGAGTTCTGGGTGGAGGCTGAGAGTGCCGGCTGGCAACAAGCAGGTGGGTAGAGTCATGTGAGTAGCTGTGTAACTGAAGAGCAGGTTAAGGCAGCCAGAGCCACAGCCGGAGAGTTATTCAACACTAGCCACAGCATGACATTCACTTATTGCTGGCACAGTTTTTCACAATGTGGTATTACTAGCCCTGCCTCCCCTAGCTAGTCTGAAAACAGGGAGGTTGGTCTTACTTGACAGAGACCTGAAGGCAGTAGTACCATGTGCTGCCAGCATGCATTGCTGCTCACAAACTGCTGGCAGCCCCCAAACCCCCCTCCCCCGCAATCACAGGGGCTGTGGTGGTTATTGTTACGCCCAGGGTGGCGCTACAAACAGCCTTGTACTTTTATCTGGGGGAGAGGGGGAGGCAAAGACTACCTAATACTGATATCTTCGGGCACAAAGGCTATCTAAGGCCTCTTGCACACTGCACGCGATTCAGATTCAGATTCCGCTTTTTAATCTGTTTTTACTTCCGATTCAGATTCAGATTTGCAGTTTGCTCCTTGCACACTGCAAATCTGAATCTGAAACGGAGGTAAAAACTGATTAAAAAGCGGAATCTGAATCTGAATTGCTTGCAGTGTGCAAGAGGCCTTATACAGGTAACTGGGGGAGGGCATCCAAAGTTTTGCTGAGGTGCACAGCAATTTCTAATGATAACCCTGGGCCTAACAGAGTCACTGTGGTGACAGTACAATGTAGATCTATGCTCAAGGCCGGGACAGATGAATGTACTGGCAGCGAGTGGTTAAACATTTTTGACAAGTTTGCTGTAAGTTATGTAACATTTTCATACTAACAGAAAAACGTAACAGGCAACCATGAAAAGAAGCCTATTTATTTTTTATAAAGAGCTAAATTCTGTCTTTCCACATGCGGTTTCCACATGCCATCTATGTAATGCATTTGTGTTAAATATATCTACAGTACAATAGCTGCTAAACTGCTACAAAATAATGATGTTTGAGAGCAAGTGAGAGATGAATAGGAAGCTGTGAATTTGTATTTCCTTGGCTAAATGGGATGCGTCTCAAAAAAAAAAAAAAAAAAAAAAAGGAAAACCATGACCCATCCAACTACATACACTGTGCTGGTTTATTCTGAACAGACTCTACTGTGAGCAACAGTAAACATCAATACCCTCAGATATTTGGTAAAAGATTCCATTTAGTAGGATTAGGTAGTTTCCACTACTTTGAAACAGTGTGCCATATTTATAATAATCTGGAATGGAACTGATGAAAAAATGTTGAGGATCACAAGATTATGTGGCGCTAACATCCTACTTAGGTTTAGGAGAATATAAGGAAACATAAATAGGCACCAAAGAATGTTATGCTAGGTTTATGGTCTAACAGAATCAAGACTTCTTTCCCCTCAATACGGGATCCAAAGGGGCTTATGGCTTAAGTTCTATTTTTGAAGGAAGATCTCCTATCCCTGGGGCCATATACCTTAGGTATGCTAACGTGAACAAACTGCAACGTATCTACTGGAGCATGTCTATGCGGTAATTTTAATAGACTGATTAGAGAGCAGTTCCATCCCTGAATTCAGGATTTCACATTATATCCCACCAGTCATGAACTGAAGACAAGCTCCTGGAAGCTATAACATTAAAGGGATACTGTAGGGGGGGTCAGGGGAAAATGAGCGGAACTTACCCGGGGCTTCTAACGGTCCCCCGCAGACATCCTGTGTTGGCGCAGCCACTCACCGATGCTCCGGCCCCGCCTCCGGTTCACTTCTGGAATTTCAGACTTTAAAGTCTGAAAACCACTGCGCCTGCGTTGCCGTGTCCTCGATCCCGCTGATGTCATCAAGAGCGCACAGCGCAGGCCCAGTATGGTCTGTGTCTGCGCAGTATACTCCTGGTGACATCAGCGGGAGCGAGGACACGGGCGTGCAGGCGCCGATGGATGGCTGCCTCAGCACACAGGCTCCACAACTTCTCCTCTTTTTCTATTAGTTTGGTTAGTTTTCTTTTGTTACTTTAGTGTGTTAAGTTAGCTTAGTTTTAGTTAGTTTAAATAAGTTTAATTAAGTTTAGCCAGGTGTAGGTAGCGCTGTAGGCAAGCCAGCAGGACCTCCGGTAACTCAGAAGTAAACAGGCCACCCACGTGGTGAGACCCGAACAAGCAGGAACCGGGGATATGCGCGCATCTGCACGCCGCTCGCCAGCCACAGGAACCCACCGGCTGCCAGTCTGCCGACAATAGAGCAGGCACAGAATAGCGCCGGACCCCCCCCCCCCCCCCCCCGCTCATCTCCAGCTGCACGCGACTCCACTCCACTGCTCCCGGTACGAGGCTCGTTGGACGTCCGTCTCCTCTGGCTCCTTCCGTGTGGTCCAGACTTCCAGCTCCCTGCTGCACCCGCCAGCCGCTCCTCCTCCGAAGCCAGCCGTGGCCACCATCAGACACAGTCACCGCCAGTTGCAGCTATCACTGATCACCCGCCTCCTCTGGCTCCAGTCCAAGCTCCAGCAACACCCGCCTGATGACTGCTCCACCGCTCCTGATGCTGCTTCCAGCGGCTGCTCTGCCTGTCTGCTGCCTCTACAAGAGTCTGAAGGTCGGTTTTTGGGTTTTACCTGCTTGCTTATCCGGTACCCCTATGCTTGATTAGCCAGCTAAAATGGGCACTAACCTGAACTGCTACATATTGCCTTGCTGCTTCTACGCTTAATTATGTACCACGTATATAACTATTGAACTGAATTCTTCCTTGTGGACTGGATGTCATCAGCTATGCTGTTGTAGCACTGTTGTAGCACATGCAATCTGGTTGGTTGCTGGATATGCTCTTTGCTGTACCATTTTACAGACTGTGTAAATTGTCATGCCTGCCACCTTAAATCCCCACACTAAGTCCGCAAGCGCAGGAACCCCCATGTCATACCACACCCCACGCACTTCCTACACCAGGTCTCAGCTTATCCAGTGGGAGCATTGCTGGGCCCCACAACTTGAAGACAGGCTCCTATCCAATTATGTCTGGAGGCACATCCAGCTAATTACCGGCCCTGCTCCAGCGGTCCGTGCAGCCCAGCGACGTCGTGGCTGTCGGGCGGGCGCCCTTGTTAGGCTGAGGAAAAAGGGTATGCGATCATCCATCCCCGCAGCCCTCCTGGCAAATGTCCGCTCCCTTCCCAATAAACTAGATGAACTTCGCCTCCTTGGCGATAAGCGGGAGATCGGCAGCAACACCCCAGTACTCTGTTTTACAGAGACATGGCTACACGAGAACATTCCAGATAATGCTCTACTTCTCCCGGGTTTCAACCTCATCCGAGCGGACCGAGACCATACACTGTCAGGGAAACGGAAAGGCGGAGGGGTCTGTCTTTACATTAACTCCTTATGGTGTCCGAACACATCGGTATTGGCCAGGAAGTGCACCCCCGAACTTGAACTCCTACTTGTCAACTGCAGGCCGACGTACTCACCCAGAGAGTTCGCCTCCTATGTCTTCGCAGGAGTATACATCCCGCCTGATGCCGACGTCAAACTTGCTGAACGTGACCTTAGTGATATCATAATGCAGTGGGAAACGACCCTGCCGGACTCCTTGTTCATAGTTATGGGCGATTTTAACAAAGCCAACCTCCGCCGGGAGCTGCCACGGTTTCATCAACATGTATCCTGCCCCACCAGGAATGCCAGCACACTCGACCACTGCTATACAATCCTGAAAGACGCTTATAAAGCCATCCCATGGGCAGCACTGGGCTCATCCGACCACTGCCTCATCCACCTGGTCCCCACCTACAGGAGGCGACTGGACTCAGCAAAGCCGGTCCTAAAGTCTGCAAAAGTGTGGTCAGACGAGGCAAAAAGCCAGCTCCAGGCCTGTCTTGATAGCACAGACTGGAAAGCTCTGGAATCACCAAACCTGGACGAGTGGGCAGACTCTGTCACATCCTACATAAGATTCTGCGAGGAATCCTGCATTCCCTCAAAGTCCTTTAAAATCTACCCGAACAATAAACCATGGTTTTCGAATAAGCTACGCCAGCTGCGTAAGAGTAAAGAAGCTGCACACAAGTCCGGCTCCTTAGAGGACTTCAGGAAGGCTAGGAACTCCCTCAACAAGGAACTAAGAGCTGCAAAAAGGGCGTACGCAGAAAGGATAAAACAGAACCTTAGCTCAAACGACCCACGGGCCGTTTGGAAGGGGCTCAAGTCGGCCACAAATTATAAGCCTTCCCCTCAACATGCAACACCAACTGCTGAGCTAGCCGAGGAACTCAGCAACTTCTATTGCAGGTTCGAGGACCCGGCAGACTCACAGAGGCAGACAGCAACCTCTGCCCTCCTCTCCGCAACCCCGAACGCTCCCCCTCTAGCAGTGAGCGAGGCTGAAGTTTTGCGGCACCTTTCCACGCTGAATGCCAGGAAAGCCTCAGGCCCGGATGGTGTGTCTCCAGCCTGTCTGAAAACCTGCTCACGGCAGCTGGCCCCCGTCCTCACTTCCATATACTCCAAGTCCTTAAAGGAAGGCAAGGTTCCCACATGCTTTAAAAAGTCCACCATTATCCCTGTTCCAAAGAAGCAAGGAGTCTCAGACCTTAACAATTTCAGACCAGTGGCCCTCACTTCTATTGTCATGAAAACCTTTGAGAGAGTGGTCCTATCCCTTCTTAAGCACTCCACACTGCACCGAATGGATCAGTTCCAATTCGCATATAGAGCAAATAGGTCCACTGACGATGCGATTAATATCTGCCTGGAGTACATAATGGACCACCTGGACAGACCGGACTCATACGCCAGAATGCTCCTCCTGGATTTCAGCTCAGCATTCAATACCATTAGCCCACGCATACTGCACAACAACCTCATGGCACTTGACGTCCACCCTACCCTCCGCTGTTGGATTACGGACTTTCTCACAAACAGGTCCCAAACTGTGAAGCTGGGTGACATCTCCTCCAGTCCAAAAATCACCAACACTGGAGCCCCACAGGGATGTGTCCTTTCACCTTTCCTGTTCTCGCTTTACACAAACAACTGCGCATCCATGGCCGACTCAGTAAAGGTCATCAAATTTGCTGACGATACCACCATTGTTGGCCTCATAAGCAAGAACGATGAGCGCACCTACCGTCAGGAGGTGGAAAGAATCTGCCATTGGTGCAGGAAAAACAAGCTGGTCCTCAATACTACCAAAACCGTTGAGATGCTCATTGACTTCAGAAGGCAAAACACCACCCCCCGTCCGATCCATATTGATGGGTCTGAAGTTGAAAGAGTATCAAGTGTTCGTCTCCTGGGCACCACGATCTCCGCGGACCTGAACTGGAAAGCAAACACCATCTCAACCCAAAAGAAGGCTCAGCAGAGACTTTTCTTCCTGCGCCAACTAAAAAAGTTTGGCATGACCCATGAACTACTTAAGTCTTTCTACTCTGCCACCATCGAGTCGGTCCTTTGCTCCTCCATCCTCGTCTGGTATGCCGGCGCCTCGGCCAGCGACAGATACAAACTACAGAGGGTTATCAGAACAGCAGAGAAAATAATTGGTAAACCCCTCCCCCCGCTGGAGCTCATTCATAACTCCAGGATGAGGTCGAGAGCAATGAAAATTGTAAATGATCAGTCGCACCCAGGCCATCGGTTCTTCAAACGACTTCCATCGGGCCAGAGGTTCCTGGCCCTCCCCACCAAGACATCGAGTCGGTCCTTTGCTCCTCCATCCTCGTCTGGTATGCCGGCGCCTCGGCCAGCGACAGATACAAACTACAGAGGGTTATCAGAACAGCAGAGAAAATAATTGGTAAACCCCTCCCCCCGCTGGAGCTCATTCATAACTCCAGGATGAGGTCGAGAGCAATGAAAATTGTAAATGATCAGTCGCACCCAGGCCATCGGTTCTTCAAACGACTTCCATCGGGCCAGAGGTTCCTGGCCCTCCCCACCAAGACATCGAGGCACAGGGACACTTTTTTCCCCACAGCGGTGAGACTCTTGAACTCCCTCCAAACCAGGACCCCCCCTATAGTCGCACCCCTTTAGGGGCCGCACCCATGTCACCGAGTGGGTTCTGCACTACTACTGTTATGTGTGTTTATATCTTTTATTTTTTGTCTCAGTGGTCTCCCGCTGTTTCTGTAATGTCATTGCATCATTGTACCTATAGAGCATTGTCATCTGTCTTTCACTGTCTTGTTTTCTCGCTTTGACTACCAGTGAGGCCTGTTTTGTTGCTAAAACCAATTCCGGGTATGACCCAGTCATGCTTGGCGAAATAAATGATTCTGATTCTGATTCTGATTCTGATTTTCTGACTTTAAAGTCAGAAGTGAACTGGAGGCGGGGCCGGAGCATCGGTGAGTGGCTGCGCCAACACAGGATGTCTGCGGGGGACCATTAGAAGCCCCAGGTAAGTTCAGCTCATTTTCCCCCGACCCCCCTACAGTATCCCTTTAAGCCCAAAAGTGATACAATATTTAAAGGACTTAGGGCTCACGTAACTAAGCATTAAAGCATAAAGAAAGAAGCTGATTTTACCGAACATCGCTAAGGCTGTTACCGCATGAAAAATAATTACCGACCAGTTAGGTAAATTGCAGACTTGAGTGGTAAATACTTAAACCCCCCTGCCTGGCGTTCTGATTCCCGGGAACGTTTTTTGCAAATTTTTTTTTTTTAATCATGTAGCTAGCCTAGCGCTAGCTACATGATTCCCCCCTCCCTGCTTCCTCCCTCCCACCCCTCCGATCGCCGCCGGCGCAAAGACCCGTCCGGAAAACCCCCGTCGCCATGGCGACGACCGTCGTGACGTCATCGGGATTCCCAATCCACCCCTCAGTGCTGCCTGGCACTGATTGGCCAGGCAGCGCACGGGGTCTCGGGGGGGGGGGGGGGGGGGGGAGGTAAAATGGGCAGGCAAAGGAAACAGCCAATTGGGAAAGCCACTCCACCCTACTACTCACTGCATTAGTACCAAACGGACATCAGAAATTAAAAAAATGAAAATAAAAAACATGGGATGCAGGAGCAGGGCACATCATTGAGGTTTCTCTGCATCACTTTAGATGTGCACATGTATAGACTGATACAGAGAGAGGGCCCTCTAGTGGCATGCATGCTGATGTAAAGGGATACCATTTACTATTGTAGGCTGTCACAAGCGGCTGTTGAAAAGTAAGGTTCATGTTTTAGGCAGACCACATGAAGAATCATCACAACTTTGGCCAGAAGTTGGAGAACATCACCATAGCAGAATGCAGCTTACTACCGTGAAATACTCCAAAGCTGGGTAGATTTCTACTTTTTACCGAACAGGTATTAGTTAAGTAATGTTTTTCAGTAACTTACCGAACTGTAATAAGTCTAAAATCTTAGTGAATTTGGAAAAAAAGTCTGAAATATCGAATGTGGTACTTTAGCAACCAATAATTTTTTTTTACCAAACAGTTCTTAGTTCATTAAACCCAATGACTTTACTGGAGACTGGAGTTCATCTTGTCATTTTTTTTTCTTTTTGGTAAGGAACATCTTGACACTCTTTAGAAATGATGTAACCAAGAAAACAGATCTTACGTGGGAAAGAGACTGGACTTTCTCCGATTTATCAACCAGCCCAATTTTTGGAAGTTCTCTAAAACACGAAGCAGGTTACTTCTGGGCTGTCATAGCACTAGTGCTATGCTGAGTGCCCCATGCAAAAGTAATAAGAGGATCCGGCGATTGTCAGTCCCCGAATTACACCTTCCTCAGAGTTGCTACAACTACAGACTTTACATGTCTCCTGAGGATGCCAATATTATGTCTAAAGAATTATTTTCATGTGCATAAGGTGAATGGAAATATACATTCTGACATAACCGGTGTAAAGATTCTGGCTGCTGCCACCAAGCCAAATGGAAGTATCAGGAATTTACAGTGATGTACTTTTATCTTATCCTCTTATGGAGAATCTTTGATGTCTCTTGCACATACACATCTGGCAAGTCTAGATTCACCATAAAGGCATCTTTAAAAAGTATTGGCTTGACATAGTAGATTCTCTCCAATATGAATTTCTTTTGTATGAGAGCAATTGCATGTTCTTAGATTGATAATGAGGTGTAATTTACCCAAAGGTTTGTGAATCAAGGATTCCCTGAATTCCTGGTTCTTTGGAAACTGGGTGATTTCATGTTGAATCAATGATTTTGAGAATGACTCCTTACAGAAATAACTTTTGTCAGCTCCCTCAGAAGATGAGGTAACAAATTTCCTGTTGGTATGCATGCAAGAGAAATCTATGTGGCATGTGGTACCCCTCTTGATAGCCTAGCCCAGGCATGGGCAAACTTGGCCCTCCAGCTGTTAAGGAACTACAAGTCCCACAATGCACTGCAGGAGTCTGACAGCCACAGTCATGACTCAAAGGCAAATGCATTGTGGGACTTGTAGTTCCGAAAAAGCTGGAGGGCCGAGTTTGCCCATGCCTGGCCTAGCCCAATGTGTCTGAAAAGCAAGTCGAAACACAAATGAAACAAGAGCCAATGAACGCCAACAAATTGAGAACCTAACCACTTTAATGCATCAAACCCTCTATATTCTTCTATTCTTGGCTCAGATGAAGAGCTTTGTAGCTCACTTCAGTTAAACTTGTTGGAAATTAAATATTGTATGCTGTATATGGTTATGGTCAACTGTTTTATCACATGTAGTAGAGATAATTTTCAGATCTGCACCCAACCCACACCTGCAGCCTGCTACCCGCACCTGAGCCTACTTTGCTGGAGGATCACTTACCTGCCACCGACCTGCAAGTGTTTGGACCCACAATATGAAGCCACTTTTTCTTTCTAGGATACAAACTGAAAGTCTAATGGGAAGGCTGGAAAATAAATGAAATGTATAAACAAGAAAAGCCAAAGAAATGTTTGGAAGAGTATTTTTTATTCTAGTGGAAATCAACAGAGAGATGTAACGGTTCTCAAATTCTTCACAGCAGAATAAATCCCTTTCTCCTTCTGATTCAAGCTGTAATAAACACAATTGAAGTAAATTAAACAGGAGTTTTAAGAGAACCTGAGGTGTAAAGAACTACAAATTTTTTTTTTTTTTTAAATCACATACTTATCTAAGGAGAGGGAGGCCTCTAGATCTTAAAGGGAACCTAAACTGAGAAGGATATGGATTTTGCCTTTTAAAATCATACCAGTTGCCTGGCTCTCCTGCTGACCCTGTGTCTCCTAATGATTTTAGCCACAGCCCCTGAACAAGCATGCTGATCAGGTGTTCTGACTGAAGTCAGACTGGATTAGCTGCATGCTTGTTTCAGATCTGTGATCCAGCCACTACTGCAGCCAAAGAGATCAGCAGGACTGCCAGGCAACTGATATTGTTTAAAAGGAAACATCCATATCCCTCTCAGTTTAGGTTCACTTTAATGATTCTTCCCTCGCTGTCCTCTGGTCCCCGATTGCTGATTGTAGACCCTCCAGCTGATTGGTGCCACGCTCCTTTTCTGACACGAGTAAGGTGGTGTCTGTGCAGTAGCACAGAGCTACTCATGCACGAGCGGTTCCGGCTTACTGCGCAGGCACTGTCGTACTCACACAGGCAGAGTACAGCCATGCTTGTGCCTGGAGAGGAGTGCGGCCACAACCCGATTACCGACAAGCCCTTGTTGATAATTTTTGGAGGGTCCGCAAGCAGCAATGGGGGACAGGAGGACAGCAAGGGAAGCCTCATTAGGCAAGTATGTGATTTTTGTAGTGATTTACACCTCGGGTACACTTTAACTGCCAACCATATGCCCCCCGGAGGACATTTTGAATCCCCCACATCGGGTGCTAGAAATGCCGCCCCCCCCCCCCCCCCCCAATAACAAGCGTTACCAATAAAATCTCATCCCCCCCCCGCCCCACACACACACAGCAAGTGGAGCTGCAAAGCTCTCCTATCCCTACCCCACCATACAAATCTCTCACTTTTTGAGATTTTGCTCTTTATATTAGCCAAATGATACTGTAACCTAGTCCTGAGAAAAATGTTGCATGCATAAGAGTTGTTTTTGGAACACCAAAACTAAAATTATTTACTGACTCTTGAGTGTTTTCCCTGAGAGGAGGTAAGTTCATATCTACTACCTCTTTTTAAACTGATTTTAAATACATTATTTTATTTCATTTTAGCACCTAAGACTAAGTAGAGGGAAGGCTCGGAATACCATAGAGCCTTCCCATTATTCCTGCGCTAGCCCCGGTTGAAACTATTCGACCTACTAGGTCGAACAGCTCTTCAGGACTTTTCAAGCAACCCCAAAGATGAGCGCATTTGTACAGAATGCACACGGGTAAGGACACACGCAGTACAGATGTGCTCATCTTTGGAATTACTCCGGTATGGAGCAGGGTGAATAACTTTATCCTAGCAAGTACAATAATTTCATATGGGGACAGCACAGGAACAACGGGACAGAACGTTGTTCCCTCACTTCAGTTTTGAAATAACCTGGTGATGTGCACAACTAAAGTTAAAATCAAAATGCAAATGGTTGACCACATAACAGTGAAGAAAAAAAACAAACAATGAGTTGGCAATCTTGCGCAATGGAAAGGTTCTGGCGCTCCCAATACTGTTCCCCATCCGTTTCTTGCACCTCTGACACTGTGGTTGTCCTTGGCAGGTTTTGGTGCACCATATCAGTTATATATGGAGTGCTTGAAGGGGGACCAATGTATAAAACTTGCTCCAGGGCCCAGAGCTCCCTAGCTACACCACTGCCATTATCCCTGCCAGGGCTGATTTAATTGGCTCCTGACTGGCTTACGGAGCACTGCTGACAGCAGAGCAAGTGGACTCCAGCAATGGGAGATCGGCGCAAACACCGATACAGACAGGTCCATGAGGCATGACATCAGTGAGCCCCGTTTTCTAACCAAAAAGTCTCTGGTCCATAAGGGTCCAGAGACTGCTGGTCCAGAAGCAGTTAATCTCCCTCTGTGCACTTAACTGTACCTTGGCCAGAAACTGCACACAAGTCGGTCACAATACTTATGCAGCCAGGCATATCTGTCACCAGATCCATTCTCTTGCCACTCAGCCTCACCAGTGCCAGCATATCACTCGGTAGCTTCCTGGTCTCTCCATGCCTCCTACAGATCTGCTTCTGCTTGCTCTGAGCGTCACTACCCGGTGTACTTCTGATGCTTCTCTCAGGCTTGGGTCACGTGACACCATCTGCCACTGTTGGATGGCCTGGGATGATCAAACCAGTGAGTTGCTAACACGAAATTCCACGCAAGCATACCTAAAATGTAAAAAAGTGAGATGCCCTTGGATAGTCCTGAGGCTTCCTGGATCCTCCTGCAGCTCACCATTCGTGATGGGTCCCTTTAATAAATGTATTAAACAAGAGCTTGTCGAATATGCTTCTTGTAGCCGCACTCCCACGGTGTACACCCGGACTAGACATGTATGAGTAAAGGTATGTGCATGCCCATACAGCAAAGCAGTTTGTGCATGGCTTTTTTAACCTGTAGACCAGTTCTTTGTTTCAGGTGTCATTCAGACACTACTGATGCCTGAAAGATCAGCAGGGCTGTCAGGCAACTGTTATTGTTTAAAAGGAAATAAATATGTCAGCCTCATCCCTCTCCCCTCTAATTTCCCATTATTCTGTATCAACTTCAAAATATTTGCATCTCATAGACCTTCAATCCAATCCAATGAATTCCCCTCCATCAGTTCCTCACTTGTCCTCTCCATCTATCTACCGTACTTACCCTCTTCTCCACCCATGCATTCTCCATCAATATACTTCCTCTAGCCTCCACTTTGCCTGCCCTCTTTTCATCCATCCACCTCCCTGTCCTTTGCAGCTATCTACCCATCCTCCACTCAGTCCTTCTCCACATACCTCCTTCATCTCCCAGTCCCACCTGCCCTCTACCAGACTACCACCCCTTCTTCCTGACCCTCTCCATCCATCCAACTCCTCCCCTCCCCATCCACATGGGAGGACTGGCCAGGGGGGAAAGGGGGAGATTTCCCCCCAGGCTGCCTCTCATTTAATGATTTAGGGCTGGTACAGTGCCTGGTGCTTTGATGTTTTTGTATAAGGCAATGTGAACCACTAGGCTGCCTAAGAGAAATAAACGCCCAATTTCAGAGCTATTAGAGGGCCGGCAAGCTGGTAAATATACACAGCATGATGCAGAGCAGAGGCTTGCTTGCAGGGCCCATGGGAAAAAAAATCTGTCTAGTTTCTCATCATTGTTAAAATGACTGCATGTCATTAGACTCCAGAAGGGCTGCTTGCAGACAGTCCCTAGACTCCAGAAGTGCTGCTTGCAGACAGTCCTTAGACTCCAAAAGGGCTGCTTGCAGGTGAATTCTGATGATAAATTCTGAATGCGACAGAAACCCCACCCGTTGTCCCTCAAGTGTTCTTACTGTATTTCCCATGTGACTACTGGCATATAGCAGTGGGGCACGTGTGTTGTCATTTGGGCTTGGGCTGCGGTGAGAACAGGCCTCTAGTTTGTGTTTTCCCTCCAGGCCAAAAGGTCCCAGTCTTCCCCTGCCCATCCATCTCCCCAAACTACTCCAGTCCTCCCCCCGCCCTGTTGCTATTTACCTCCCTGAGTCCCTCACCCCAGCTCTCTAGTCCTGTCCTCCAACTCTATTTACTGCCTCTCGCTCCACTTCGACGGGCCTGCCAGCGTAGCGTCATAGCGTCTTCCCTCCTCTTTCATCCATCTGCCAACCTATCCCCTCCACTCTCCTTTGCCCAGCACTCCATCCATCTCCCTCGTCTACCTTCCCTCCTCCCCGGCCCCGCCATTTATTACCTCCCACCTGCATCTTAGTGTTGTCCGGATCATGAACGATTCGGATCTTTGATCCGAATCTATTTTATGAGTCGATCATCCGAATCATCAAAATGAGTGATTCGGATCGCAAAAAGGGGCGGGGCCAGGAGCGACACGCCCCCTCTCAGCGGGGTCCTGGAAGCAGAGCAGGGATGGATTGCTGAGTTGGAGAGGAGCCAGCCTTGCAGGGAGACAGGTAGATGAGAGAGAGGGGACATGGGTGCCACTGCCAGATATGTGTAGAAAACACATACTGGCTACAGTGTGCTGCTCATTACAGGCTGTCTGTTCCGTAGTGCTGCACAGTGAACACATTGGAAGCTTTTGGCTCAGCACAGCTCAGTAACTTTGCAGACAGTGTGATTGAAAGCCTTGGCAATATAATCCTCCTGCACTCGGCACTAAACAGCTGCACTTATCTTCTGGGAATGGTTTCTTTCACTGTGCGACCTTTTCTTTCAAAGTGTACAGATGAGCATATAGGTGAAATATATGTAAAGCATATGACTTCAGCATGTGGGTATTACGTGCAAACATTTCTGCTCTCTGCTCGTCCCTCCTCCCTTCTCTGTCCACTCCCTGCCCTCTGTCCATCTTCTCCCCTTCTCTGTGTGTCCACTCCCTCCCCTTCTCCTGTCCACAGACCTGTCCTGCTGTTCATTTCACCCCGAATGCTTCCGGTAGTAAAATGATCCGAGATTCGAATCAAAGATCCGGATCTCTTCAATGATCCGATTCGAATCATCCGGATCATTGAAAAGATCCGAACTTCCCATCTCTACCTCTTATTCCCCCCCCTCCTGTCAGGGCAATGTCCTAGCCCCTCCCCGGCCTGTAAACGTAGCGTCACAGAACCCTCCCCCCGCTCCTCCCCGTCCAGTGAGCAGTGTCACAGCTCCCTCCCCGTCCAGTGAGCGCAGTGTCATTGCCCCTCCCCCGCTCCGCCCCGTCCAGTGAGCGCACAGACAGATACAGTCACACTTTCCTCCATCTCTCTATGGTTTCTCCGCCTCCCCGGGTCCTCGCCGTTGCCGTGTGTCTCCCGCCTGTGTCGGTGCTGTCCCCTCCTGTCACTTTCCGCACGACACAGGCTCCGGGCCTCGCAGCCACCATGGGCCTCAGGTGATAAAACCAGCGGGCCGCCGGATACAGCGGGCGGGAAGTAGAGCTACCGGAGAGCGGGGATCCCGGGCCTCACCGCCCGCACCGGGGGCCTCAACACCGGGTCAGTTCCCGCATATAGAGTCATGTCTCTCAGCCTCCCCCTGCTGTCTCCTCTGTCCGGGAATGGTGACAGCCAGGTGTGCGCATGGGTGACATGCTGTCATAGTATGTGTGCTACTTGTGTGGTGGGGGGTTGCTGGGTGTAGTGATGCTGCACATGTGCCCATTACCTCATCATTGCTAGTAGTACGTATTGTCATGGCTGGGGACAGGCATTCAGCACAGATGTCAGTTATGTGTCAGTGTGCAGTGTGTGTGGTGTGCACGTGGTGTAAGTTCCTCGCCTGTAACATGCATACCCTCACAGCCGCCATCAGAATCCATTGAGAGGACATCATTCAGTGCAACCTTCAGGGCCCACCTTGTCCACTATGGCAGGCTGACTTTGTCATTCCTGTATTGGCACACTATTGTAGCTACTTTATATTCTTACGCACAGTGTAAGCATGTATGGTGGGACTCCACACAGGACTGCTAGTCTCTCTGCACTGGCTACCTGTCCCCTCAGCCATGGACAGAGTTCTGTGTTTATTATTAATGTGTAATAAGCTGAGATACAGTAAAATGTCAAGCATGAGGCAGTGTGACATTGTGTATCTTTGCACATCTGACTCATAATAAAATAGTACAAGATAACCAAATTGCTGAGTGATAGCAGGCTTATGTCAAGGCTTTGTGGCTTCCAGGAAGAAGCATAGGGGGGGGGGGGGAGGTTTGCAAATTTTTGTAGCTATAATTAAAAAAAAAAAATTGCATACTGTACCTGGTAAAAGTGCACCTTCTCATTGGTCATTTGTTTATAACCACTGACTGCTGGGCTTCTAAAGTCCATTGGTGTGTCATGGTTGACAGCCGGGGATGAGCTCCGGATCAAATTCGGATGAAATCCGAAGGAGTTATATTTGGATTTCATCCTCTAAGTAGTGCAGCTGAGTGGGTGTGTGCAGGGGGGGGGGGGTTAAACTTACCCAGCAGCCTTCTTCTTTAACCCGTCCCAGAGTGCGTTCCAAGACACAGTCACATGACTACAAACACTGCCTCCTTCTAGGTTAAAGGAGGAAGTGTAGTAGTCACGTGATGCGGCTTAGAACGCACTGTGGGACGGGTTAAAGAAGGCTGCTGGGTAAGTTTAACTCCCCCCGCACACACCCACTCAGCTGCACTAATTAGAGGATGAAATCTGAATGAAACTCATTCGGATTTCATGCAAAATTGATCCGGAGCTCATACCTGATGACAGTTTATTCATAAGAATATGTATGTACTGATAATACAGTTAGACACTGAAGCGGGAAAAAAATATGATATAATGAATTGGTTGTTTACTATGAATAATTACTAGAAGTTTAGCAGCAAAGAAAATCTTCTCATATTTTTATTTTCAGGTATATAGTGTTTTTTCTAACATTGCATCATTCTATAATATGTGTAGATTACACAACACTCAGCATTCAAAATGATTCTTTCAGAGCAGTCTGTGAACTAATGACCTCTCCTCTGGCAGATAAAAAGTAAATAGTTCAATAACAGTTGAGATAATAAAAGTCAGATAACAGCCCTCTCCACGACTTTGAAAGCCTTAAGGTAGCCATACACTGGTCGATTTGCCATCAGATTCGACCAACAGACAGATCCCTATCTGATCGAATCTGATCAGAGAGGGATCGTATACAGATTTACTGCAAACAGATTGTGAACTGATTTTAGCCTGAAACCGATCACAATCTGTTGTGGTGGTGCTGCCGGTGCTCCCCCTGCCCGCATACATTACCTGCTCCGCTGGTGCGACTGCCCCTGGTCACCGCTCTTCTTCTCCGTCTCCGCTCTGGTCTGCTCTGGTCTCCGGCATGCTTCCCTTCTTCCTGTCAGGGGGAAGTTTAAACAGTAGAGCGCCCTCTACTGTTTAAACTTCCTGCCGGGACAGGAAGAAGGGAAGCATGCCGGAGACCAGAGCGGAGACGGAGAAGAGCGGAGACCCGGGAGTCGCGCCGGCGGAGCAGGTAATGTATGCAGCTCTATTGCGTCGGGCAGTCGAAAGCCGCTAGCAATGCGCTCTTTACCCGTTAGCGATCGACGGTTATTTTCCGCACGGCGCGATTGACGGGATCGGACGGAATGGATCGAAATTGGTGTGTAGCGTTAACGATTGGCAGCAGATTCGATCCCAGTGATCGAATCTGCTGTCGAAACGGGCGCAAATCGGGCCAGTGTATGGCCACCTTTAGAGCTTAATTGCTTTTTTGCATAGAGATAACAACTGGAGTTTCTTAACTCTTCCTGTACTGGAAACAATTAGACTGATGTATCTGATCTTAATGTTTTATTTCTTAGCTGTACTACACATACAAATCATAATATCATAATTGTTTCGCTTCAGTGTCTCTTTAAAAGCGCACATATGGTATGTAGGCTACATAGATCCAGGGCTCTGGAGATCTCTGAACTTTGGTCTCTGCTACAAAAATAGACACCCTGTTTACTAAATACACTTGGACTTTTTTTTATTATCAACACAGGTTCAAAGAAAACTGTACCAAAAGTGGTGTAGTTACCCAACGTGGAATCAGTGTATCTTCTTCTATCTGAAACTTGATTGGTTTTGTGTTATGGCTTTGACCTTTAGGGATTTTTCTTAGGTGCAGCTGAAGGAGGTGAATTTACAGTCTGTCGGCTGCTCTTCTTCACTGGCCGGGCACTTGTTAGCCTTCTGTATTGGTGGTAGACAGATAGGGCCCCCCCCCATAGCGTCACGTGAGAGTGGCCGCAGCAGTCCTTAGATGCAACCTGTTGTGATTCCCTTCTGCCAGGTAATTCTACCACATTTCAAGCGCAGACAGGTGTGGTGTTACAAATGCTGCAATTTGGAAGGGTGTCGAATGGTGCATGTGACTCGAAGATGGGACACTGCACCGCCCAACAAGCGTGCAGCAGTTTAGCTTCCTAAGTGAGGCCTTACACCGCTAGAAGCACCCCAAAAAATATCTTCCAGGTTTGAATAATAGCATGTTGCAGCACTGTGCAGGCAGGAGAATGACCTGTGATGTCTTATAAAGCTATGGGAGACTTGCAGGTGGTGTACCTATTGTGCAATTCCACGGAAATGGAATGGTATGCAATGGCCAAGTCAATCACCTGATCTGAATCCGATTGAGCATGCATTTCACTTACTGAAGACAAAACTGAAGGTAAAATGCCCCAAGAACAAGTAGGAACTGAAGACAGTTGCAGTAGAGGCCTGGCAGAGCATCACCAGGGATGAAACCTGTCGTCTTGGGATGTCTATGCATTCCAGACTTCAGGCTGTAATTGACTGCAAAGGATTTGCAACCAAGTATTAGTAGCAAAAAAGTTTCTGTACCGTGTTAGCCAAACAAATTATATAGGTAGAAAAAAAAGTTTTGTAAAAAATAATACCTTTTTAATGGCTAACTAATAGAGTTAAATGATGCAAGCTTTCTGGGATCTAGTATTAAAAAGTGAAAGTTTGATTATTCTTCTGTCCCATTACTTTTGGAGTTATATGGAGGCTGCCATATTTATTTTCTTGTTAACAATGCCAGTTGCCTAGCAGCACTTTTGATCTTCTGCCATACATAGTGTCTGAGTCAAAGCACTGGAACAAGCGTATGGCTATTCCAATAAAACCCGAGTACTTGATCTTCTGCATGCTTGTTGAGGGTCTATGGCTAAAAGTATAAGAGCTACCGGATCAGGACCACTGCCTGGCAACTGGCATTGTTTAAAAGGAAATAAATATGTCACCCTCCATATCCCTCTCACCTTGGGTTTCCTTTAAAGCATTCACCCCTGAAGTAAGAGGGATAGTGAGGCTGACATATACTTACTTTTAAAACATGCACATTGCCTGCCTTTCCAGTATCTGTCTCTAATACTTTTAGTTATAGACCCTTAAAGAGACACTGAAGCGAGAATAATTCTCGCTTCAGAGCTCATAGTTAGAGCTCATAGCCGCTGTCCCGCGGCTAAATGGGGGTCCCTTCACCCCCAAACACCCCCCCGCAAAATCAACGACCAAATTGGTCGTAGATTTTGCTGCTCCTAGAGGCAGGGCTAACGGCTGCAGCCCTGCCTCCAGTCGCGTCTATCATCGGTGCATCGCTGCCTCTCCCCCGCCCCTCTTAGTGAAGGAAGACTGAGAGGGGCGGGGGAGAGGCGGAGATGCGCGCTGACAGACGCGCGTGGGGCAGGGCTGCGGTGGTTAGCCCTGCCTCAATCCGGAAGAGATTCCCCGCTGCTCGGAGGGGATTTCGGGGGGTCAGGGACTCTTGTTTAGCCGCGGGATAGCGGCGGTTTAGCAGGGGCACACATGCCTCTGCTAACTATGAGCTCTGAAGTGAGATTTATTCTCGCTTCAGAGTCTCTTTAAAGTGTACCTAAACTGATGGAATACAACAAGTTTAACTTACCTAGGGCTTCTACCGGTCCTGTGCCTGCACTGTCACTAAAGTGATCCTCCAGTACCCTGCAGCAACCCTCTTCTTGCCGGCCGACTGGCGAGTCGATTGCCACTGCACCGGGAGCGTTCTGCACATGCGAAGGAGACATTTTTGCATACTGTGCATGTGCAGAGAGCTCCTGTACATGGGAGCGTGCTCAAGAGGCGGGTGAACCAGGGCTGCGCATCCAAGTGACAGAAGGTCCCTGCGAGGACTGGAGGATTGGTTTGCAACGGTGCAGTTACAGTGCAGCTGCAGGGGGGTGGTAGAAGCCCCAGGTAAGTTAAACTCGTTTTTTTTTCCATTCAGTTTAGGTTCACGTTAACAAACCTGCAGATCAGATGTTTTTGCAGTCTGGCTTTATTTGCTGCATTCAGGTGTGTTATTCAGACACTACAAGAAAGATCAGCAGCACTGCCAGATAACTGGTATTGTTTATAAGGAAAATTAATATGGCAACCTCCTTATCACTCTCTTGCCAGCTGTCCACAAATTATTAGTGGCTATGGCACTAAGGCAACTCTGCTTCTATCATTAATGCTTATGTCATTGTTGGCAGTAGTGTTTCTAGTGATGGGAGGGATGTTAATTGATCACTACCCAGACTGCTTACAAGTCAGTTGCTAGTGAACAAACAGCTTAGTTGTTTTCCTGTAGTGGGTACTGTCGGGCATTCAGGCACCTTGCCACAAGTGATTTCTTCTTAGCAACAGTCAACTTGTGCCAAAACCCTACACAGTTATGTGTCAAAATACAACAGTTTTACAGTACTACTTTACTGTAAGTCTTTAGATGAAGCCCAGGAGTGGCAGGGGCAGACTGTTATGCTGTTCTGGGGACTGTATGCACAATAAAGAATCCATGGAAGTAATTTAAAGGAAATGCAATGTGCAGTAAACATTGCTTCAATAATCAATTCAGGTACTGGTAAAATAAAATAATAAAATATGCACAGAAGCTTAACTGACTAGATTTAATGATCAGAGTTAAATAAAAGTTCACTGCTTTTGTTTTATGAAATCGTCAGGATCAGTACGATTTGTAAATGAAATAAGACATAACTATAGCTGCTCATAGACTTGAAAGGCTTGTCAGAAATGCAGCCTCATATGGAAAGTAGAGTTCTGTCACCTGAACTTATCAGTTTAGAATGGTCCAGTTTACTATAGTAGTGTTGCTTTGAAACTTAATTTTTTTTTAAAGTTTTTTTTACAAAAGCTGTTTTTTCCTATATGTCCCTGCATTGGGAGGCATTCTTCTCTTTATGAATACAGTAAAGTTGGGGTGAAAAGGTGTATCCCTGGGTGTTCGAAGGAGAATCAGTGGGAAGGCAGTAGGTGGTAGTCTTTATTAAGGTTGCTGAAAGGCAGCCTTTCTGCTCACCAGTTACTAACAGCACTAAATAAAACAATGTCACCAGGGCTGTGGAGTCGGAGTCGTGGAGTCGGGCAATTTTGGGTGCCTGGAGTCGGAGTCGGGAAAAAATGCACAGACTCCGACTCCTAATGAATTTGTAACTGTAATTAAAATAGAAAATATGATAAAATGTTCTATTTCTCAGATAATAGTCATTAAAAATAATGTATATATACAGTATATATACAGTAATAGCTTAGTCCACAAAAATGAAATAAACCAATCAAAATTAGTTACTTGTGCTGCTGCAATAAAGCAGTCCCCGTATTTTTAAGGTCAGATATACATATCTGATTGTGACTGTATATATGATGTGTACATAGGAATCTCTTATATATACTAAATAACATCTATGCTGTAAGAATAAAGCCTGATGTGTAGCTGTGTCACTAATAGAGATGGTCAATGAGATGGAAATAATTCTGCACTGATGCTGATTTATGCAAATGTATGCACTCCCTTTGCTGATGAAATCAAAGAATGTGATATGTTATTAAAATTTGGTTTGGTGACTACAAATTAAAGGGTAACTGAGACGGATGAAAAGTAAAGTTTTTTTTATACATACCTGGGGCTTCCTCCAGCCCCCTTCAGGCTAATCAGTCCCTCTCTGTCCTCCACCACCCGGATCTTCTGCTATGAGTCCTGGTAATTCAGCCAGTTAGCGCTGTCCGGCCGCATGCCGCTCCCACAGCCAGGAACATTCTGCACCTGCGCAATAGTGCTGCACAGGTGTAGTATGCTCCTGGCGGCGGAGTGTGTGCATGCGCACTACGCCTGACTGGCTCAAGTACCTGGACTCATAGCAGAAGATCCAGGTGGTGGAGGAGGACAACGAGGGACTGATTATCCTGAAGGGGACTGGAGGAAGCCCCAGGTATGTATAAAACTTTAATTTCATCTGTCTCAGGTTTACTTTGTTACACAGTAGTACTATACTCTACATATGCACTCCCCACAGAGCTGCAGGGAATCCACTGAGAATGCTGTGCACATTGAACACAGAGGTGTTGTCTGTTTACAATCTCCTCATTCCCCTGCAGAGTACCTACACATCATTCTTACATGTACCCACACTTACATTGCCTAGGGCCTGATAGATGTTCTTTGTTCCGGTTTGTACCTTTTACAAGTACTCTTACCAAGGACTAGTTTTAGTCTAAAGGGAATACATATAGTAGTCTACATATCCTTCTCACTTCAGTTGTCTTGTAAAATTCCTAAGCGTTGGCAGTTAAGAGACGAATTTCATGTTACATACTTTTAATCAACAAAAATGTAATATGCAAATTAGAGGAGGTGGAGTCGGAGTCGGTGGAATCCTAAACTGAGGAGTCGGAGTCGGTGGATTTTTGGACCGACTCCACAGCCCTGAATGTCACTATATGAATGATAGTTAAAAAATAAATAAATTATGAAACTTATCAGTAAACTGAAAAGAAACCTACAGAATGCACCCTGGAGTAAAGGTGCCTTCTAAAAGCTATTGCATGTCATTATTGTTTGACAAGTAAGGCGATTAGAAAAATATCCTGTGGTGATCAACACATCACCTAAGCAAAGTTTGACTAGCACCCAGCTGTGGACAGATGTGTGCTCCGCGCTGATATAGTCCTATAGCCCCTAGGAGCCAAAATGCAAAACAAGGAGTCAGCAGCACCATGTATAAGTATTTAAGCTCTTTATCACATGAAAAGAGAGGTAGCCTTCAACAGCGACAGACGCAGTTTTGGAAAGTGTATCTTTCAAGCTGTATAGGTTCTCTCTGAAGTTACAAAACACCACAGGCATTTATATACGCTCACAATCAGGCCACATGAACCAATCAAAACCACTAAAAACCTCCAGCAACCAATCATGGAACCTGGAATAATGAGAGGACCTGATAAGGAACTGCAATGCAAAACAGCAACCGTTAGAGCAAATCAAAAAACGTAAGTACTGAGGAAGACCTGATGAGGAACTAAATGCCATCCAATAGAAAGCCCTTAACGTGTACTTAGCTAGATGTAAGGAGCAAAACCGCCCCACAGATGTGCCCGCTCGCTGCAGCTTCCCTTCCTGATTGCGCAACAGTTGCCTAGGAACAGGGAAGCCCCCGACAGGGAGAAAGTCACCACCCATGCAAACAAGTGTATGGCGTATAGCATAATGACACTGGTTCCCAGCACTCAGAGCTGCGTGCCCTGTTGCAATGCGACCAAACGTCCCAAGCCGCATCCAACCAACGAATCAAGGGCGTAAACCCGCCTCCTAGCATCGCAATGCTTGTCACCTGCAAACGGAATCAAGCCTCCTGCTGCTAGGTGACTGAGCATATGACAACAACCACTGCATCAATAAAAACGTATAAGATAAGGAGACACAGGAAAAATCCCATCCTCGGGACACCCACTGTGCAGATTCCACTACCCAATAGGACAAAAGAATGGCCATTTGACCAACCCATATAACACAGTAAGGAGGCCCCAGCTGTAATTAAAGGGGAAATGCCTACTAAATCTAAATAGAATTAGAAAAGACCCCAACTGCAATCAAAACTAAATCCTGGCTTTAGATTGGTGCTGGTGGTAAATATAACAAGCAATAAACCATCTAACAGCAGAGATGGTGGACTAATAATGCAACCCACTGGGGTAAACACACACCCAGACATGACAGCAAAAAAAAAAAAACCTACCCACGCTGAACACAGCCACCCACATAACCGCAGCAAGCATTGAGAATTAAATGTAAAAGCATAAATCATAATCCATATTAAGCCCACCCCTCCCAATCGTACTCTACCGTCTGATCCAACCTGCTTCGCGTCTGAGTAGTTCTTTTTGCCTATCACCACCCTTGAATTGCATAGGGACCCCTTCTATCACCTGTACCTGGAGCTGTGAAATGGTGTGTTAAAATTGAGTAAAATGGGCAGAAACCAATTGTTCCATATTTTTGACCATATGACCGATTTGTGTGAGGAAATACGTTCACGCAGCCGCCGTGTGGTCTCGCCAACATAAGCCAGCCCACAAAGGCATTTCAATAGATACACTACATACAAAGAGTAACAAGTAAAAAATCCATGTATCTAATAATCAACAAACTTGCTTAGATTGCCACTGTGCTGTGGTAAGCAGATCAAGCCACCCCCCCCCCCCCCCCCAATGCAATGTTTGATTTAGTGCAGCGCTATAGGCCATCCAATTATAGGTTCATCTTTCCTATTGACCAAAATTTCCCATCTAAACATAACTTTGCTTGGTTTTACCTGTGAACCGAGCGAAATTAGGATTTATGTGAATTGTTGCACTATCGACTCTGCTGGGGAAAATCAAAGCATGTGTGGCCTGCTTTAGCCTCCTTTACCAGTGAGCTTACACCTGACTTTATCTTGTAGGATCCTCCCCAATGCTAATGTGCTTTGTAATAATTATAGAAGGGGTCCTTAGAACCCAAAACAAATTTGTGCCATTTGATATTGTGTAAAATCTTTGGATAATTTTTCTTACTTTTTCATGCATTGTCTCATTCCCACTACCTCATTTTTTGCCAATACACAAATGGCATGCTTTATTAGGCCTGGAACCCACTGCAAAACGCTATTGCTAATCACAAGCGCTAGCATTTTGTATGAGCAGTTTGTCAGCGGTTTCATGAGCGTTTTAGGAAGTGATTTTACAAAGTGTATCAATTTGCCAGCGATTGTGTAGCGATTAGCATTTTAAAGTCTGATTGGTCCTTTCAATTAATTTTAATTTTGTTACAGTGTGTGGTAAGGTTAAAACGCTAGCAAAATCGATCCATGCAGGTTTTAATGAGGGATTAAGCCAGCGTTTATATACTTTACATTGAAGCGCTAACGCTCCCAAAATGCTGCATGTCCTGCGTTTGTGATTTGAGGAATCGCAAACGCTCCAGTGGAAGTTGCCTCATCCATTAACATTAGCTGAGCTTTTTTGCAAAATGCTAGCTTTTTTGCAAAACGCTAGCGTTTTGAATCGCTCTAGAAATGCTCACAAAACCGCTCTTGTGGGTTCCAGCCCTTAGTGTGCTTATGTAAAAACAACCTGATACGTCACCTATGGCTGTCAGATGCAGTGTGAATGTATCTATCAGGGCTGTGGAGTCGGGGCAATTTTGGGCACCCGGAGTCGTTTATTTCATAAACTGAGGAGTCGGGAGTCTGAGTAGGATAATTTTTGTTCAAAATCCACAGCCCTGTTAAGTATTCGACTAAGGAGTGGGAGTCAAGGTGTAGGAGTCTGAGCCATTTTGGGCACCTAGAGTCGGAGTCGTGTTTTCATAAACTGAGGAGTTGGAGTCGGAAGATTTTTGTACCGACTCCACAGCCCTGGTATCTATGCATGGGTTCAAGTTATCAAGCACATTTTAATACACAATTCTTTATAGGCTACAATACTATTCTGTACACTGCATATCTGCAGCATCTCTTCCCAGAAACTTTTAATTTCAGCGCACTCCTGGACTAAATTATTGGATTCTGTGTTTAGGTAGACAGCAAATTTTAAATGGTCTGCAGGGAGTCAGGTGTGCCTTTAAATTTGCTGACAGGCTTTCCCCGCAAACCATTTAAAAGCCAAATGCGGGGAAAGCCTGTCAGCAAATTTAAAGGCACACCTGACTCCCTGCAGACCATTTAAAAGGTTGCCGTCTACCTAAACATGGTTGTATAGACTGTTCCAAATGGGGGTGAGCAATAGAAGCGGGATACCAAGTGCTCACACCGCCTGGTACCGCCACCCGAGCGGAGTGTGAGCAGAGCAGGCAATGCCCCCAAGTGCACTCACCACCTGGAAAACATCCACAACTACTCCCTAAAAATACCAGGGCTGTGGAGTCGGTACAAAAATCCACCGACTCCTCAGTTTAGGATTCCACCGACTCCTCAACTCTAATTTGCATATTACAATCTTGTTGATCGAAAGTATGTAACATAAAATTCATCTCTTAACTGCCAACACTTAGAAATTTTAAAAGACAACTGAAGTGAGAAGGATATGTGGACATACATATGCCATATTTATTCCCTTTAGTCATAGACTAAAACTAGTCCTTGGTAAGAGTATTTGTAAAAGGTACAGATCGGAACAAAGAACATCTATCAGGCCCTAGGCAATGTAAGTGTGGGTACATGTAAGAGTGATGTGCAGGTACTCTGCCGGAGAATGAGGCGATTCTTCCTCTATTACACATTCTTCATGTACAATCTGAACCAGGTTTATGGGTGATAGACAACACCTCTGTGTTCAATGTGCACAACATTCTCAGTGGATTCCCTGCAGCTCTGTGGGGAGTGCATATGTAGAGTATAGTAATACTGTGTAACAAAGTAAACCTGAGACAGATGAAGTTTTATACATACCTGGGGCTTCTTCCAGCCCCCTTCAGGCTAATCAGTCCCTCACTGTCCTCCTCCGCCACCTGGATCTTCTGCTATGAGTACAGGTACTTGAGCCAGTCTTGCTTAGTTTGCATGCACACACTCCGTCGTCGGGAGCGTACTACACCTGCGCAGCACTATTGCGCAGGTGCAGAATGCTCCTGGCTGTAGGAGCGGCATGTGGCCGGACTGCGCTGACTGGCTGAATTACCGGGATTCATAGAAGATCCAGGTGGTGGAGGAGGACAGTGAGGGACTGATTGGCCTGAAGGGGGCTGGAAGAAGCCCCAGGTATGTATAACACTTTTCTTTTCATCCGTCTCAGGTTCCCTTTAATTCGTAGTCCCCAAACCAAATTTTACCAACATATCAAATTGTTTGATTTCATGAGCAAAGCATCAACGCAGAATTATTTCCATCACATTGACCATCTCTATTAGTGACACGGCTACACAAGGCTTTATTCTTACAGCATAGATGTTATTTAGTATATATGAGATTCCTGTGTACACATCATATATACTGTACAGTCACAATCAGATATGTATATCGACTTTAAAAATATGGGGACTGCTTTATTGAAGCAGCACAAGTAACTAATTTTTATTGGTTTATTTCATTTTTGTGGATTAAGCACAGCTATTACTGTATATATAAATTATTTATGACTATTTGAGAAATAAAACATTTTATCATATTTTCTATTTTAATTACAGTTTAAATTCTTTTGGAGTTGGTGCATTTTTTCCGAATCCAGGCACCCAAAATTGCTCCGACTTCACAGCCCTGAAAAATACAAACATTTTTGTATTTTTAGAGAGTAGTTGTGGATGTTTTCCAGGTGGTGAGGGCACTTGGGGGCATTGCCTGCTCTGCTCACACTCCCCTCGGGTGGTGGTACCAGGCGGTGTGAGCGCTTGGTATCCCGCTTGTACTGCTCACCCCCATTTGGAAGTTAAAGCCCCATCTACACGATACGATTCTTTGTGCAATTCGATTATGATTCTATTTACGATCCAATTAAATCCGACATGGGATACGATTCAATCCGATTTGCCATTGTTGCAATGGCAAATCGAATTGAATCCTGATCGGACATGTCGGATTTATTTAGAATCATATCGTGTAGATTGGGCTTTAGATCACCCCACAGGTAATGTAGCTCCCAAGACACATAGCAGTGGCTAGGAAGGAGCATGAGACACATAATTGCGTTATGTGAAATTGCTGCCTTCCTAGGATAGAGGAGATAATGTAATCGGTTCAGACCTTGCTAGATTTGGTATTGCAGGTGCACTTGCTGTGCCTTTAAATTTGCTGACAGGCTTTCCCTACAGACCATTTAAAGTGGACCTGAACTCAGAACTTCCGCTCTAAAAGATGCGCAACAGCATAATAACCTTTGAGGCCTCGTTCACACCTAAAATCGAAAACTCAAGGGTTTTGTGTTTTTGTTCGCTTCTTCTGAAAGTATCAGAGACACAGGATCAGGACGACTGCCAGGCAATTTTTTTTTTTTATTTTTTTTTTTACAGAGAAGCCTGATCTTCTGATCACTAGGAAAAGCTTTGATAGATGAATTAACAAAAGGCAAACCCGTCTCTTGTGCTAAGTAACACTTGGCATCCCTTCCAATGTCTTTAATTTACTTTTGCTGTATTACAAGGGAGGTTGTATTAAAAAGCAGAAGCAAAATGATGTGCCTTTTCCTTGACTGCACTAAACCTGCTGCACACTTAACATAATTCTGTGTTAGGGTAGGACCCCAATAGAGCATTTTTTGCGTGTTTAGGGATTGCTTTAAATTGTTAGCGATGTCCTAAAACGCTTTGTAAGTGGATGTGGCTGATTCCACTGGACCAATTGTGATTATGGGAATTGCAATCATAGGACATGCAGCATTTTGGGAACGTTTGTGCTCCAATGTAAGGTATTGAAGCGCTGGCAAATTGCTTCTGAATCGCTACACAGAGTGATTTGGGGGTGATTTTGAATTAATGCAAACCGTAAAAAAAAAAAAAAAATCGATCATCACAATTGCTGACAAAAAGCTTATTCTTTTTTAAAATCGCCAAACACTGCTCATGAAATTGCTTAGATAATGCAAATTCAAAACGCCAGCGATTGCCATTTGCGACTTGTGGTGGGTTCCTAGCCTAAGTTCTTTTTTTGCGCTGGAGGCTGAAGGCAGTGCCGTGGACAGGCACCGATTTGAGTCACAACCGAACGTGGCCACTTTTTTTTTTTTTCTTTCTACCACCGTTCAAATCCTCTGCATGTCAAACGGTAACAAGAGTGGAGTTACAAACGCTCCTATTCTGTTACATTGTTTTGCAACCTGAAGCTGTGATCCCTGGCAACAGGACATTTCCGTGTGAAAGAAACCTCATAGTAGATAAGAATTAGCAATGACATTTGCTAAGCATTTGCAGTGTAGACCCGAGTGGGATTTTAATCTGAGTAAAGGTGCCCATACACTGCTTCAAATTCCCGCTGATATACAGCAGATGCAATCACTGTGATCAAATCTGCTATTAAATCGATAATGCAAACGCTGACCGATCTACTGATTTACATCCAAAATCGATCCTGTCGATCTGTCCTGGTGGAAAATTCCTCTCTGATCGCCGGCGGTTCGAGAGAGCGTCGATAGCAGCGTTCGATTGGCTGTCGACCGACAAAGCAATACATTAGCTCTCCGCAGGCACGAATCCCCGCTGTTCAGAGTGCTGGTCACAGGACATGACAGGAAGTAAAGAGAAGATGCCCAGCGCAGACAGAAGGAACAGCGGGGACTTGCGCTGGCAGAGAGGTTATGTATTGCTGGGAGCGGCGGACAGCGGCAGCTCCACAGATTGTGAATCTATTTCACGTGGAAATAGAATCAAAATCTGTGTGCAGTGTATGGGCAGCCAATAGATCCCTCTGTGATCAGATTAGATCAGAGAGGGACCTATCTGTTGTCCGATCTGGTGGCAATCAACCAGTGTATGGCTGCTTTTAGGCTTTCTTCAGGCAGATGACAGAACTGCATGCTTGCGGAACAGTTCAGCGTCCTGTCTGCCGCCCAGGAATGTCATTTGGGTTCAGTTAAAATGCAGCTGAAAGGCAACGTTTGTAGCACAATGCGTACTTGACATTATTAACAGTATTGCGTACTTGATATTATTAACAGTATTAACCGGTGCAGTGTTCTCCCCAGGCTTTTTTAGCCGGGTGCTCCACCCGGCTAGTTTTGGCGAGCACCCGGCTGTCATCTTCTCTCCTCCTCTGCTGTAAGTAGAGAAGCGCCAGCCCTGCATTATCTCATCTTGCCCCACCCGGCTATTTTTTTTCAAGCCACCCGGCTACTTTTTCATGCTACCCGGCTGGAAAAACATTATGCGGAGAACCCTACAGTGGAAGAGAACTGACATGTCGCATCTAAGCACAGCAGTGCTCAGATGGGAATCTTTGGGGTCACTTTACTGTACCAAGTGCTAACAAGTGTCCGGTCGGTGCAGTTGAGCAGCTAACAGGTGGCGAATTCACAGCCTGTCCTCTGCCTGTCTGAAAGGGGCCTTAGTGCTGGGACCCATTACAGATGCTTTGTGGAAGTGCTGCGATTTACAGGAGCAATCATGATTTGGCTACTGTAGCCACCGATGCGATCACTTTCCATATGCTGCAAGTAAATTTTGCGATCACAACTGCTGCTAGTGGTACCATCCCCATAGGGATCCACTGGCATAGCTGATCGCTGGCTATCGGCAGGCACTGGTAAAGTGCTTCTAATGCGATGTCTTGAGTTCTGGCTTAGTAGATTTTTCTGAAACAAGAAATAGGATTTCAAATTTTCTTGATAATCTGTTTAATCCTTCCACCTTGTTGTCCACTAGAGGGGGTTGGAGGGGTTTTACAGAGAAAATAGTCTATTGTGAAATACCGTTCATTCACTCTTTCCACAGTGAAAAACTGTATGATCCTCTTTGTGACAGTTGATAGTTATTGCTCAAGAATGAATTTGGCAGTACAGTACTGTAAAATCTACCTTTTTTTTAATTGCTATTTGTATTTTAATTTCTTTTGTCACCGTGGGGTTTTTCCTGGAATATCAGCAATGATATTGAGCTACTTGTACAGAATGTTTAGTAAAGTATAGGGTCCTGACAGGACAAGCATGCTTTTTACTGCCTTCTGGGTAGACAACGTAACATTTTTTGCAGAAAAAACACCACGTTTTGTGGAAAAAAAAAAAAAAAAAAGTTTACGGGTTATCAGGTCCACATAGGTCTATGTGTAAGTGAAAGAATTGGTAGGTGGTCAGGTCTTTAGCAGGAAAAAGCTATTTTCAGTGATGAAATAGAAGCTTCCTTTATTTTGTTGCATGCAGTGTTTTGCCAGGCCCAGGATGGTATTGTTGGTAGTTAGGACACTAAAATGGTTAAAGGGAACCTGTGGTGAGAGGTATATGAAGGCTGCCATATTTATTTCCTTGTAAACAATCAATGCCAGTCGCTTGGCAGGCCTGTTGATCTTCCGGCATAAGTGGTGTACAAGTTAAAACCCTGGAACACGCATATGGCTAATCCAGTAAAACCTAAGTCAGCTGAGTCAGAGTAATTTAAACTGTAATTACAATAGAACATATGATAAAATTTCTCAGATAATAGTCATCAAATAATTTATATATACAGTAATAGCTGTGCTTAGCCCACAAAAATGAAATAAACTAATCAAAAATAGTTACTTGTGCTGTTTCAATAAAGCAGTCCCCATATTTTTTAAGTCAGATACACATATCTGATTGACTGTATATATGATGTGCACACAGGAATCTTATATATACTGAATACCATCTGTGCTGTAAGAATAAAGCCTGATGTGTAGCCGTGTCACTAATAGAGATGGTCAATGAGATGGAAATAATTCTGCATTGATGCTGGTTTATGCAAATGTATGCACTCCTTTTGCTCATGAAATCAAATAATTTAATATGTTGTTAAAATTTGGTTTGACTACGAATTAAAGGGTACCTAAGATGGATGAAAAAAAACTTATACATACCTCGGGCTTCCTCCAGCCCCCTTCAGGCCAATCAGTCCCTCGCTGTCCTCCTCCGCCACCTGGATCTTCTGCTATGAGTCCCGGTAATTCAGCCAGTCAGCGCAGTCCGGCTGCGTGCCGCTCCCACAGCCAGGAGCGTTCAGCATCTGCGCAATAGTTACTGCGCAGGTGTAGTACGTTCCTTGCAGTGGAGTGTGTGCATGCGCACTACGCCCGACTGGCTCAAGTGCCTGCACCCTTAGCAGAAGATCCAGGTGGCGGAGGAGGACAGCGAGGGACTGATTAGCCTGAAGGGGGCTGGGGGAAGCCCCAGGTATGTATAAGGGTGGCCACTAACTATCCAATCTTTTTCATCCAATCTTACCATTTCTATGTAATATAAGGGACTGCCTATAGTATATATTCAATATATTCTGTTTACTCTTCTACTACATAGATTTCGTAAGCTTGAATGAAAAAGATTGGATGGTTCGTGGCCTCCCTAAAACATTCATCTGTCTCAGGTTTACTTTGTTACACAGTAGTACTATACTCTACATATGCACTCCCCACAGAACTGCAGGGAATCCACTGAGAATGTTGTGCACATTGAACACAGAGATGTTTATCGCCCATAAACCTGGTTCAGATTGTACATGAAGAATGTGTAATGGAGAAAGAATCCCCTCATTCTCCTGCAGAGATACCTGAACTCTTACATGTATCTACAGTTACTTTGCCTAGAGCTTGATAGATGTTCTTTGTTCCTGTCTGTACCTTCTACAAGTACTCTTACCAAGTACTAGTTTTAGGCCTCGTTCTCATCTATGCAGTGCAGATGGCAGTGCGATCAAAACGCAACGTGTACGATCGCACGCCTTCTGCACTGCTGATCCCATCCATTGACAGTGAATGGGTCAGCTGTGCAAGCAGCAGTACGCAAGCGCATCATAGCGCATCGTACTGCTGCACAGCACATTTGATGTAAACAGCAGAAGGGCTGTCTATACCCTTCTGCCGTTCTTGCATGTTACCACGTCATACACTCTTCCAAATGCATATGGAAGCGTGTATGATGTGAACGAGGCCCAAGTCAATGACTAAAAGTATTAGAGGCAGATCATCAGCTGGATAGCCAGGTAACTGGTATCGTTTAACCTCCTGAACGTTACGCCGCTCAGGAGGTTTTGTTAGTTTTTGCCTCCATAATTTGCTCACATGGCTGTAAAACCTTTAGCTAGCACTAGTCTAGCTAGTAAAGGTATCTGGCACCCCTGATCCAGACAGTTTATACATTACCCAGCCTGTATCCAGAGATCAGCGCAGCCTCCCCGCACAGCTCCGGTCTTCACTATGGGGGGGATCGCACATGACGTCGCCAATGTCATGCGCAAACCCGATGCTCCCCATAGAGAGACCGGAGCTGTGCAGGGAGGCTGCGCGATTGCTGGATCCAGGCTGTGTAATGTATAAACAGGGGGATCGCAGGCGATCCGGGGGTGCCGGACACCTTTACTAGCCAGACTAATGCTAGCTAAAGGTTTTACAGCCATGTGAGCAAATTTATTTAATTTTGGGGGACTCCTGAGGACAGAGAGCGGTATGACCGACAGTGTCAGGCATACCACTAAGGAGGTTTAAAAGGGAATAAATATGGCAGCCCCCATATCCCTCTCAGTACAGTTGTCTCTTTTTTTTTTTATTTCCTAAGCATTGGCATTTAAGAGATGCATTTTATGTTACATACTTTCAATCAACAAGACTGTAATATGCAAATTAGAGGAGTCTGAGGAATACTAACCTGAGGAGTTGGAGGGTTTTTGTACCGACTCCACAGCCCTGTTTAAAAGGAAATAAATGTGGCAACCTCCATATCCCTCTCACATCAGGTTCCCTCTAAAGTGGGATCGTCAGACATAAAATCAAATTCCATTTACTCACTGGTCTGTGGTTGTTGTTCAGTCTACAACCTGACCTAGCATTGCAAGCATTACAATATAATCATAAATGTTTCTGCTGTAATGAATCTTAGTCAGCCTTACTCCATTCTGGTACATTGCGGAGGAGAGGGAAGCTTGTCATCTCCCCTCCCACATTCCTGCTCCTCACTGATTGGCTTAATGCATTTCAGTGGTCAAGGCTGAGAAGGGGAATGCACTTTACCCCTCTGCAGAAGCTGGAGGAAACAGGATTGCCTTCAGTCAGAGGCAGTAAAGATGGAAAATGCCTGCAACGGTTTTCTCTTTATTTACTATATACAATTCACTGAAATAAAAACATGGACATTACAATACATATGTAAGTAGACCAAGTATTTATTTATTTGTGTAGGTGTTCGTTTTTTTTCCTCCCTGGGAGTATGGCTGTCCCTGCTGCTTTAACGAGTATGTGAGCAGCAAAGTGCACTAATCTGGGCAATTACAAGTCAAGGGCCATACCGATGTTAAACTTTTACCTGAAACAACTATTTGTGTTCAGAGTAATCAACATTATTATGTGTGCACCGACATTGCCCATGTCATGTGCCTGACAACTGGTAATTGACAAGATCAGATTTTTTTTTTCCTTGTGTCGTTGATTCATTTTTTGTTTTGCAATGGATTGCTGCTTCTCTTATCCATAGGACAGAACATGAAGTTCTGCTATGCCAAGAGTGTATGAAAGTTTGTTGGGCAGACTGTTGCCCAAGACTAAGTTTTTTTTCAGGAAATGCATTTGTGACTGTTAACCCTTTCTAATCCTTATTCATGATCCCCCTCCCCCAGCATTTTTTCCAGTGTGCTGGGCAAGATGTGAGTGATCGGGAGGTGCAGCGGCAGGGATCCAGAGGGTCTGTACCTCCTCACACTTGAGCGAGGAGGTGACCCGGCATCAGGAGCTATGCCAGCACCAGGTCACATGCTGTAACTCTGCCCCTTGCATGTGGGCCAGCATGATTTTGTTAGCATGCTGCGCTGCATGGTTCTGGAGAGGATCAAACTGACACTTTAAACCGCATAGGGTGATGTTGTGTCGGACTAGATATGCGGTGATGGATTTTATTCGGCAACATCGCAATCTAACGGCAGCCAGTTTTCCTATGTCCAACATTGGTCCTATGGAGGTAAAATGCCAATGTCTGATATAGTCCAACATAGGATTGCGAAGAGTTGAGGCAACGTTCACACTTGTGTGTTGCATCGGACAATATAATCGCATTCTGATTATATTGTAATGGTACCGTTAACATAGGTGCGTTAGCAAAGCATTCAGTGTGGTACTGCATAAGTGTGGTACTGCATAACGCAGATGTTAACATAAGGAAAAGTATGCTTGTACATGTCATGCGATACCACAACACAATTTACCGCAGTGCTACTACCGCACTGTTTATATCACATAGGTTGTGCCGTGGTACGAAGCAGCTGTTGCACTGCGCCACTGTGAACATGGCCTTAGGCTTCCTGCACACTACATGCGATTGCGATTCAGATTTTTAATCGTTTTTTACATGCAATTCCGATTTTTTTTTTTTTCTTTTTAATCATTACTGCATGCTGCGTTTTCTGTGTTTTTCTGTTGATAGCATTCAGGGAAAATCGGAAATTGCAAATCGGAATTAAAATCGGAATCGCGAAGCAGATCGTTCAGAAACAGCCTTATCAGTCTGCCGACAGTGCGTACACACGTTCTACTGTCGGCTGAACGTCCGCCCAGCGGGAGGGTCTGACGGACCCGTCGTTGGCGGAAGTAGTGTGTGTGTGTACGCACCTTCAGACAGGGTGTTGTAAGAGTAAATCTCATAAGCTTCTCGTTATTCATTGATTTTGCTTATGAGCACTCTGATTCAGGGAAGGTTTCGTCCCTTTCTCCAATCATGGCCCTGGTGGTGAGCGCGTCGGTAAGTGGAAGCGATCGCGACCGGTAGTGGTGGCGAGGAGAGACGTTTTAAAACCTCCTTTAGTAGGGTCCAACAGGACGTTTTAAAACAGCGGGTGGGTGGGAAGTGGTTAACCAAACCTCCAGGCTTCAGACACCAGTTGAATCTACTACTGTGGTGTCAATTTTTCTGGTGTTACATTGCACAGCATGATGGGAACTGAGTATCCAGAGAGCAATTCATTTTTCTCTTCTTTTATTTTAAAAAAAACAAAACAAAAAAAACAACTCAGCAACTCTATTGAAGGCTTGAGTTTCAGGCTGCCACAACACTAGTGACTGTTCCCAGTTGAAAGTTGGGGGTACTTATGAAGAGGGCTTGCTCTCTAGACTCTGTGTGTGTGTGTGTGTGTGTGTGTGTGTGTGTGTGTGTGTGTGTGTGTGTGTGTGTGTGTGTGTGTGTGTGTGTGTGTGTGTGTGGTGGTTGGTATGCTTTATAGGTGGAAGGAGGAGCTCTGACTAGAGTTTAAACTTATGGCCCATACTCACGGGCAACTTTTTTGCATGTCGCAAGCACACGGGAGCGTGCTTGCGACATGCTGGCGACAGCTAGTAGCCAGGTCCCTCCGCATACACACGGCGTAGGGACCTGGCAACTGATGCGACGGAAGCTGTCGCCGTTGTCCCTCCCCCCGCCGGAAGCGCCGTTTATTTACTATCATGTTGCTGTCGCTAGTCCGCGTACTCACGCGGACTAGCGACAGTTGCGGCGGAGGTGCGGCGGCGACTGTTGCCATGCGATTGAAACTTTCAATCGCAAGGCGACATGAGCGACGGGCGACAGTTCGGGGTGCGCGCGCGTGCAACGGCCCATACTCACGGGCGACCTGTCGCTGCAACACGCGCGCGCCGCGTGTTGAGGCGACAAAAGTCCCTCGTGAGTATGGGCCATAAGATTGCTGTGGAGAGTCCCTGCTGGACAGGAAGTAGGTCACTAGGATTTCCGTCGTTCCGTGAATGCGCACCGCCGCCAACATTCTTATATGTGTGAGCCGCCCATTGACTTCAACGCCTTCCGCTGTGGAAGTCTGGTAGTAAATCGATGTTGCCCCAGTGTAATCCTGAGCGGCGGATTGGGCACTTCCGGCACAATGCAATTAAGTATGCAAGGCTTCATAGCCTTGCGTTGCCTTTGCAGCCACTTAGGGCAACAGAGGAATGCAATGCAGGAATCCTAGGTAGGTGTGAAAGCAGGGCTGTGGAGTCGGAGTCAGAGTCGTGGAGTCGGGCAATTTTGGGTGCCTGGAGTCGGAGTCGGGAAAAAATGCTCCGACTCCTAATGAATTTGTATTGTAACTGTAATTAAAATAGAAAATATGATAAAATGTTCTATTTCTCAGATAATAGTCATTAAAAATAATGTATATATACAGTAATAGCTGTGCTTAGTCTACAAAAATGAAATAAACCAATCAAAATTAATTACTTGTGCTGCTTCAATAAAGCAGTCCCTGTATTTTTAAAGTCAGATATACATATCTGATTGTGACTGTATATATGATGTGTACACAGGAATCTCTTATATACACTAAATAACATCTATACTGTAAGTATAAAGCCTGATGTGTAGCTGTGTCACTAACAGAGATGGTCAACGAGATGGAAATAATTCTGCATTGATGCTGATTTATGCAAATGTATGCACTCCCTTTGCTGATGAAATAAAATAATTTGATATGTTATTAAAATTTGGTTTGGTGACTACAAATTAAAGGGAAACTGAGACGGATGAAAAGTAAAGTTTTATACATACCTGGGGCTTCCTCCAGCCCCCTTCAGGCTAATCAGTCCCTCACTGTCTTCCACCACTTGGATCTTCTGCTATGAGTCCTGGTAATTCAGCCAGTCAGCACTGTCCGGCCGCATGCCGCTCCCACAGCCAGGAACATTCTACACCTGCGCAATAGTGCTGCACAGGTGTAGTATGCTCCTGGCGGCGGAGTGTGTGCATGCGCACTACGCCTGACTGGCTCAAGTACCTGGACTCATAGCAGAAGATCCAGGTGGTGGAGGAGGACAACGAGGGACTGATTATCCTGAAGGCGGCTGGAGGAAGCCCCAGGTATGTATAAAACTTTAATTTCATCTGTCTCAGGTTTACTTTGTTACACAGTAGTACTATACATATGCACTCCCCACAGAGCTGCAGGGAATCCACTGAGAATGCTGTGCACATTGAACACAGAGGTGTTGTCTGTTTACAATCTCCTCATTCCCCTGCAGAGTACCTGCACATCATTCTTACATGTACCCACACTTACATTGCCTAGGGCCTGATAGATGTTCTTTGTTCCGGTTTGTACCTTTTACAAGTACTCTTACCAAGGACTAGTTTTAGTCTAAAGGGAATAAATATAGTAGTCTACATATCCTTCTCACTTCAGTTGTCTTGTAAAATTCCTAAGCGTTGGCAGTTAAGAGACAAATTTCACGTTACATACTTTTAATCAACAAAATTGTAATATGCAAATTAGAGGAGTCGGAGTCGTGGAGTCGGAGTCGGTGGAATCCTAAACTGAGGAGTCGGAGTCGGTGGATTTTTGGAACGACTCCACAGCCCTGTGTGAAAGGGGCCTGAAACTTGGCCTGCATTCACATATTTGCCATTATCAGCAAGTACATGCTGCCTCAGGTTGGAAATAATCTCCACTGTGCGCACAGACGGAGTCTATATTGTATCCTTAAGGGCTGGTTCACACGGGCGTCTGCTGAGCTTTTGCTTGGCATTGCGTTCAAACGCCAGCGTTTAAACGCCAGCGTTTAAAAGCTAGCTTTTGAAAGCTTTTGAAAAGCGTTCAAGGCTAGCAGTTCTGGTCTCTGCTATTGATTCCTCGCGTTTAGGGCTGGTTCAGACGGGCGTTTTTGTGGCGTTTAACGCAGCGTTTCAGACGCAGCGTTTTTTGGGATCTACTGCCATCCCATGCAAGTGAATGGGAGCGTTTAGAGCTGGCTTTTGCAGGCTTTAATGAAAGCCTGGCAGTAGATCCCAGCGTTGCGTCTAGTCTCAAAAGCAACATGCTGCTTTCAGAGGCAGTAAACGCGAGGAAACAATAGCAGAGACCAGAACTGCTAGCCTTGAACGCTTTTCAAAAGCTTTCAAAAGCTAGCTTTTAAACGCTGGCGTTTGAACGCAATGCCAAGCAAAAGCTCAGCAGACGCCCGTGTGAACCAGCCCTTACTGCCTCTGAAAGCAGCATGTTGCTTTTGAGACTAGACGCAACGCTGGGATCTACTGCCAGGCTTTCATGAAAGCCTGCAAAAGCCAGCTCTAAACGCTCCCATTCACTTGCATGGGATGGCAGTAGATCCCAAAAAACGCTGCGTCTGAAACGCTGCGTTAAACGCCACTAAAACGCCCGTCTGAACCAGCCCTAACACTAAATCAGTTAAAGATGGAAATGCATTTCTGCTTATTGAGTAATTTGTCTGTAAGAGGAAGTTATAGTCCAGAATGTCACTTTGCTCATTCTGTTATAACTCGGACAGAAAGACTTGTGCTAGCCATGCATATTCAGTTGCATTTTTTCAATGGCATTATACCGTAGATCTAATAGGGGATGTCATCTGTGCAAAAGGGAACTGGAAAAGCTAAGAATTTGATGTTGGTACTCTTGGCTTGTCTTTTCAAATGGGATAAATAATACATTTTAGATCTAGTCAATCCGTTGCACAAAAATCTGATTGTCCAGACTTTTTAAAAGTCATGGGGCTTGATTCACAAGAGTGCTAACTGATAGCACGGCCGTTTTTTCAGGCAAATTTTCGTGAATTTGCACACGAAACGATAACGTTTTTGCGCGCAAACGCAAATTTTCAATATTGACGATTTTTCGCGCAAAAATGTTATGAAGTGATACAAATACCACAAGTTCATCCTCTCAGATTTTAACTGCTGATAAAGGAGAATAGGGGACTGTGCATTTACTTGCAGTGTTTTTATCAGGGCTGTGGGGTCTGGGCAATTTTTGGGTACCTGAATTTGGGAGAAAATACGCCGACTCCTAATGAATTTAAACTGTAATTAAAATAGAAAATGTTAAAATGTTCAATTTCTCAGATAATAGTCATCATAAATAATTTATATATACAGTAATAGCTGTGCTTAGTCCACAAAAATGAAACCAAACAAAAAAATATTTACTTGTGCTGCTTCAATAAAGCAGTCCCCGTATTTTTTAAAGTCAGATATACTGTACATATCTGATTGCAACCGTATATATGGTGTGTACACAGGAATATTATATACACACACACCCCTATGCTGTAAGAAGAAAGCCTGATGTGTAGCTGTGTCACTAATAGAGATGGTCAATGAGATGGAAATAATTCTGCATTGATGCTGGTTTATGCAAATGTATGCACTCCCTTTGCTCATGAAATTAAATAATTTGATATGTTGTTAAAATTGTTTGGGTTACTACAAATTAAAGGGTACCTGAGACGGATGAAAATAAGTTTTTAAACATACCTGGGTCTTCCTCCAGCCCCCTTCAGGCTAATCCAGTCGCTGTCCTCCTCCGCCACCTGGATCTTCAGCTATGAGTCCCGGTAATTCAGCATAGTCTGGCCGTGTGCCACTCCTACAGCCAGGAACATTCAGCACCTGCGCAATAGTGCTGTGCAGGTGTAGTACGCTCCCAGAGGCAGTGTGTGCGCATGTGCACTATGCCCGACTGGCTCAAGTACCTGGACCCATAGCAGAAGATCCAGGTGGCATAGGAGGACAGTGAGGGACTGATTAGCCTGAAGGGGGCTGGACGAAGCCCCATGTATGTATAAAACTTTAATTTCATCTGTCTCAGGTTTACTTTGTTACACAGTAGTACTATACACTACATATGCACTGTCCACAGAGCTGCAGGGAATCCACTGAGAATGTTGTGCACATGCAACAGAGGTGTTGTCTATCACCCATAAACCTGGTTCAGATTGTGCATGAAGAATGGGTAATACAGGAAGAATCCCCTCATTCCCCTGCATTGTACCTGCACATCACTCTTACATGTACCCACAGTCACATTGCCTAGGGCCTGATAGATGTTCTTTGTTCCTTTCTTCTACAAGTACTCTTACCAAGGACTAGTTTTAGTCCATGACTAAAAGTATTCGAGGCAGAAGATCAGTCGGCTAGCCAGGTAACTGGTATTGTTTAAAAGAGAATAAATACGGCAGCCTCCATTTTAAAATTCCTAAGTGTTGGCAGTTAAGAGATGCATTTCATGTTACATACTTTCAATCAACAAAATTGTAATATGCAAATTAGGCGTCAGTCGGTAGTCGGAGGAATCCTAACTTGAGGATTCGGAGTCGGTGGATTTTTGTACCGACTCCACAGCCCTGATTTTTATATTTTGATGCCTTTCCAGAAAAATTCCCTTTGATTAAAAACTTCCAGACCAGGATTCCTTAACAAAACTGGCAGCTGCCAGCAGAGCAGGCAGTCCCAGAAACAGGAATTTTGTGTTCCCTGCTTGGGCCTGCTATTTGTAGCCGTATTTTGCATTGCATGCGGCCCCGGCGCCGGTTCTAGTTGCTATTTATGTGGGCGCCTTGGCCCTGCCCGCCCGAACACTTGTGCTTTTTTGAGTGGGGGGGGGGGGGGTAGTTAGGCGTCAGTAGAGGGACGGTTCAGCGTGAGAGTAGGGTTATATTTAGCTGTAGTAAAAGGTTATCTAATACTGCTATTTTACTGTCATTACCGCTGAAAGAGTAGAATATTGGTAAATTTACTGATATTCTATTATTGGCTATTTCTGGGTGCCCAAATTTCCAGGCGTCCTTTTTTTCATATAGCTCAGTCCCTAGCTCCTCCATGACTACCTTACGTGGTTGATTATGGATGGGGAAGGGGTTTGCACAGCGACCAGAGTCCTAACTGTAGTGTTATCTCAACAGGAAAATAAAGCGTAAAAGGCTGCCGAACAATTTCAAATGTCTATTGCAAAAAATACAGACTTGCAATGCACAAAACTGTCTGTATTGGCAATTTACTATAATATGGATAAGAAAAGTGAGAAGTTGAACTAGGAGTTTGTGGGTAGCATATAAGTCATTGTGAATGATGTATTAGCTAGTTCTAGAGTTCCAGGTTTGACTTTTTGGCCAGTACACTGCCTGCATGGAGTTTTTTACAGTATGATCTATATGTTTTTTGCATAGGTTTTCTTCCACATCCCCAAAACACACCGTTAATCAGATCTGTGTTGGAATTATACTGTGTTCCTCTGAGGGACAGTGACTTAACTGACAGCAGGAGGATAGCATTTGTATTCTGTCTTGTTTTAAATTTGTACAAAGTACACACTTCACCCACAACAAATCACAGTGCATGGTTTAAGAACAGTGTCTGAAGCCATGCAAATCATTTTCATGCCCTTGTAAAACAAATGTATGTCTTGGTCCATTTCCTTTTTTTTTTTTTTTTATAGCACACATATATTTGCTGACCCCATGTGTAGAATCATGTCCAGTCCTTGCACTGATGAACACACACACCATTTTTTTTTAACCACGACAACGTGTCACAGAGAGACTTTACATTTTCCTGCTTTTCTCACTGGTTTATAGGTCTGCACAAAGGGCTAAATAACTTTTTGCATCCCTTCACACTCCAACTACTTCCCTGGACTTACTGCAATGACACATTCATTACAGGCATGAGGGATCCATCACAACTGCAGAGATGCTGATTCTGTGTACACGTATTTGGGAGTAACTACTCTCGCCTCTGTAACGGCTGTCACAGCCATGAAAGGCAGCTTTCACAAGCAGTGACCCGAGAAAAGTCAATAGTGCTCCCAGGTATGTCTGTGCTATAGCACAACTATACGGAGATAACTTCGTGAGGATTGCCATTTCTTTCCTTGCTTTGGCAAAATGGAGATGTGCGTGAACTTTACAAAATTTGTGAAAACGCCAAATATACAGTAAATGTTTCGGTATAAAAAATTGAAAGGACCCGGACAAAATTCTTGTTGTTGCATCTGAAACTAATTCAAATATATTGCAGTTTAAATGGTACTTTTGACTTTACGCTAATGTGTAATTCCTTGTGGTGTTTATATAGGTCCCTGGGTCTAGAATATTGAATTCTATACATAGGATTAGAGTATAGCCTTTCAGATTTTTGTCTCCTGCTCAGTCTGTTCCATAGACAGTTTTGTATAGTGCCAGGTTGGATTTTCAGACCAAGTAGATACAGTAGAATTCAGCTGTGAATGCCTCCCAGGGATGCATTCTGGAGCATTACATTGTCCAGTTCCTTTTTAGAAGCTGGTTTGGTTTTAAAACAGCATGCTGGCACTGGAAAATGATTTATAGTGCTAAGTACAGTCCAACTATTCTCTTACAGAGAATCTGAAGTGAAAATAAAATTGTGATATAATGAATTGTATGTGTAGACCATTGTAGTCCCTTACACACTCCAATGAGTTCTGGGTCACCATGAGCTTGCTGGTTAGTCTGTACCTCTCGGTTTACAAGCCCTACTCCATAGAGCCAAATTAATCCATGCCATGCACTGATGAGGATCAAACAATCCGAAACAGTCTGTATGCATGTTGGATTATTATGGCTCTGTACATATTAACAAGCTGACACATCATTGCATTCCAGCGGTTCTGGAGGTGTGTTTAGCTTCTAGGGGTACAATGGTTAATTTGCATATATTCAGCAGTGGTGCTCTGGGAGACATATCGAGCTCACTCCAACCTGAATTATCGCAAATTCTTTCTGTTTTAGGAAAGCAATTTTTTGTTTTTCTAGTACAGCTAAGAAATAGAACATTAGTATCACAGATACAAGTCTCCTATGGTTTCCAGTATATGAAGAGTTAAGAAACTTCACTTATCTATGCCAAAGAACGTCTCTGAGCTCTCCGACTAATTTAGTCAGAGAGCAATGCTATTTTCTGGAGCACTTCTACATCAAATAAGCAATAAAGGACAACTTCAGATAAGATTTGACTGTAGAGAAGTTCAAAGGGTAATTGGCTCTGCTCTGTTTCATAGTTTAAAATGCAGAGTGTGGTTTGTACACTGCAAATATCAGAGAATGATGCAGCGTTATAAAAATAAAATAATAATGTTCTATTAAGTATTTATACTACACATACATTTCATTATATCAATACTACAGGTGTTCATCCTTTTATAGGAGTACATAACTGAAGGCTGCCATACACTGGTCGATTGCCACCAGATCAATCAACAGATGGATGCCTGTGTGATCGAATCTGATCAGAGAAGGATCTATTTGGCTGCCCATACACAGCACACAGATTTTGAAACTATTTCAGCATGAAATCGATTCACCACCTGTGGAGCTGCCGCTGCCTGCCTCGCCTCCCCTGGCCAGCAGCAATACATCAGTTGTCCTCTGGCTCGAGTCCCCGGGTCCCTTTCTCCGGCTGGCCTTCTTCTCCATCTTCATTTCCTGTCCCAAGCAGAAGGTCAAACAGTAGAGGGCGCTCTACTGTTTGAACTTCCCCCTTCTCACAGGACTGGGCAGATAGTGAAGAGGAGATGGAGAAGCCCAGCTGGAGAAAGGGACAGCACAGACCCGAGGACTCGCGCCAGCAGACAGGTGATGTATTGTTACGTTGGTCGTCACGAATCAAACGCTGCTAACGACGCGCTCCCTACCCGCCGGCGATTGAGCAGAATTTTCCGCCTGGACAGATCGATGATTTTGGATGGAAATCTGTCAACATTTGCTTTAATGATTTTACAGCAGATTCGATCACAGTGATCAAATCTGCTGTATATCGGTGGGAAATCGACATAGTGTGTGGGTACCTTTTTAGAGTCAATGTTGTATTATGTTGATGGATATGGATTTAGAAAAGTATATGGTAATTTGTTAGAAATATTAGCCTAACTACATCTAGATGTCTCCCAGTTTATAGTATTTCTGTTTTTTTATCATCTGATGAAATGTTCTGTTTATGTATAAGCCAGGCAACACACTCATTTACTGTTTCTTCTGTTGCTAAGCAGGAAGCTATATTATAGCTTTTTCTTTTTCCCTTTTGTAGGTAATATTCGGCACTCATGAAATGTAAATATATTTGTGGCTAGGTCTCCTCAAACACAATAGTCTTCCTAAAGTCTAAACACTAAACAAAAGGCTGCCTCAAAACACAAGTCCCCAGATGGGAAGTGATAAATTGAGCAAAGAGTATGGGGCTTTGTGCGCATTTTCCATGTATTCATGCTCTTTATTATGTCATTTCTATTGTTGGCTAGATTGAGCAAATACATTCATTTGTGATTTCGTCAATAAGATTTTTCTTGTACCTAGCCTTGATTTTCCACGAAGTACAAAGTTCTTTAACTGGAGTTGTTTGATATTGCTTTTAGATAATATAATTCTGACAACCTTAGAGCTTATATTTCTCAGCTGAGTACTGTGTGATCTCCTTGCTACAGATATCCTAAGGCTCATACACACACTCAACTAATGTCTTTTAAATGCACAATTGCACAATTATCAAACACCTTTTGTTGCTGAAACAAACCAAAAAAAGTTGTTTGCTATTCAAACAACTGATAAGATTTAGCTCAAGTCAATGCAGGATAGACTTTAATCCTTGGCAAAGTGATGGTTAATTATAGCTCACTTCTGCTGGCAGAATCAATAGTATCGAAGTAATATCCATAGTAAAGCAAAGCAATAGGCAGTTTTTGCGGCATAGATTGCCTTGCATTTTGAAGGTCTGCATCATGCAGAGAAGCCCAGCCAGTGGATATAAAGAAGCAGATGCTCGTTTAAGCCAACAAAAAACTTTCAATTGTAGTTATCTCACCTGTCCAGTTAGTCACTTAGGAGGTGGTTTGTTTGTGCACCATGCACTTACTCGCGCTACTTCATCAATCGGATGCTATCCGGACCTGTTGGTATCCCATCCCGACACTGCATTAGGTCTCCGTGTTCTTCCGCACTGAAGCGCTGTGTAGCTGTATGGCGGCAGTAGTACACGTGGATGCCTGATACCAGGGCTGTGGAGTTGGTACAAAAATCCACCGACTCCTCAGGTTAGGATTAAACTGATCTCGACTCCGACTCCTCTAATTTGCATATTACAATTTTTTTGATTGAAAGTATGTAACATGAAATGCATCTCTTAACTGCCAATGTTTAGGAATTTCAAAATACAACTGAAGTGAGAGGGATATGGAGGCTGCCGTATTTATTCCTTTTTAAACAATACCAGTTACTTGGCTAGCCGGCTGATCTTCTGTCTCTAATACTTTTAGTCATGGACTAAAACTAGTCCTTGGTAAGAGTACTTGTAAAAGGTACAGGCCGGAACAAAGAACATCTATCAGACCCTAGGCAATGTAAGTGTGGGTGCATGTAAGAATGAGGTGCAGGTACTCTGCAGGGGAATGAGGAGATTCTTCCTCTATTACACATTCTTCATGTACAATCTGAACCGTGGATATTTGAGCGCAAGGCTACGAACAGCATTTAGGCTGTAATTGCACAATCTGAACCAGGTTTATGGGTGATACACAACACCTCTGTGTTCATTGTGCACAACATTCTCAGTGGATTCCCTGCAGCTCTGTGGAGAGTGCATATGTAGAGTATAGTACTATTGTGTAACAAGGTAAACCTGAGACAGAGGAAATTAAAGTTTTTTTTATACATACATGGGGCTTCCTCCAGCCCCCTTCACACTAATCATTCCCTCGCTGTCCTCCACCACCACCACCTGGATCGCCTGCTATGAGTCCAGGTACTTGAGCCAGTCGGGCGCAGTGCGCATGCACACACTCTGCCGCCAGGAATGTACTACACCTGCGCAGCACTATTGCGCATATGCAGAACGCTCCTGGCTGTGGAAGCGACACGCGGACGGACTGCGCTGACTGGCTGAATTACCGGGACTCATAGCAGAAGATCCAGGTGGCAGAGGAGAACAGCAAGGGACTGATTGGCCTGAAGGGGGCTGGAGGAAGCCACAGGTATGTATAAAACTTTTATTTTCATCTGTCTCAGGTACCCTTTAATTCGTAGTCGCCAAACCAAATTTGAACAACATATCACATTATTTGATTTCATGAGCAAAGGGAGTGCATACATTTGCAAAAACCAGCATCAGCACAGAATTATTTCCATGTCATTGACCATCTCTATTAGTGGCACAGCTACACATCAGGCTTTATTCTTACAGCATAGTGTTATTTAGTATATATAAAAGAATCCTGTGTACACATAATATATACAGTCACAAGCAGATATGTATATCTGACTTTAAAAAAATACGTAAACTGCTTTTATTGAAGCAGCACAAGTAACTATTTTTTGATTGGTTTATGTCACTTTTGTGGACTAAGCACAGCTGTTACTGTATATATAAATTATTTATGATGACTATTATCTGAGAAACAGAAAATTTTATCATATTTTCTATTTTAATTACTGTTTAAATTCATTAGGAGTCGGTCCCAACTCAGACTCCAGATAACCAAAAACCACAACCCTGCCTAATACTATGCCATATCTATTCTTTTTTTTTTTTTTTTTTTATTGAAGATGTTGGTTACATATCATTGAGACTGGAAAGAAGTGCTGTGTTTGGCAATAATTACCCCAAAAATCTTTTTACCGCTGTCTTGAACAAGGAGTGGCTAGTAATTGTTAAGCTGCCGGAATTGGGAGTAGCAAGCAGTACATGTGTGTTTCCATGTTGAGAATTATTTGGGCTGGTGTTGTGCAGGGTGTGGAACCTAACCTTGTTTACTCAGCTTTCCTGGACTGTACTAGCCTGACTGGTAGATGCGGTTAGAGTTAGGCAGGGGTCACACTTGTCGGCTTTCGTGCGCGTATTCTGCATAGAAAAACTGTTTTCAACTGAGAACTCATGTTAATCAATGAGCTAGGTCACACTTGAATGTAGATTTCGCATGCAGAAAAAAAACATCTTGCGCAATTTGTCAGTTTTCTCTATAAATTACATTAGCTGTTGTAAGGTAGAGGTCACATTTGTCTTTCAGTTTTCTGAAAAGTGTAGAAACTGAAAGACAAGTGTGACCCCTGCCTTAAAGAGAAACTCCGACCAAAAATTGAACTTTATCCCAATCAGTAGCTGATACCCCCTTTTACATGAGAAATCTATTCCTTTTCACAATCAGACCATCAGGGGGCGCTGTATGACTGATATTGTGGTGAAACCCCTCCCACAAGAAACCCCTCCCACAAGAAAAGTACATACTTTTTTGGCAGTTTTCTGTCTGTGAACCTTGTTGCATTGTGGGAAATGGCTGTTACAGCTCTTTCCAACTGGCAAAAACCATGCAGCAGCTACATCATCTGCCAACAGTAAAATGTTCACTGGAGTTCCTCTTTAAAGGACCACTATCACGAAAAAAGTAGGCAGTTAAAATCTGACAGAACCAACAGGTTTTGTGCCAGTACATCTCCTAATGAGGGTTTCTCAGGGTTTTCTTTTTCAACAGCATTTCCTGAACAGCGGTTTAACTGCCAAAATAGTAGGATACCAGCCGGCCTCCCTAATCACTTGCACACTTTTATGTCAGTTAGACTTTACAACTGCTGTTCAGGAAATGCTGTTGAAAACAAAGAAAACCCTGCAAATCCCCCATGAAGAGATGGATTGGCCCAAAACCTGTCGGTTCTGTCAGATTTTAACTGCCTACTTTTTTTGCGATGGTGGTCCTTTTAAAGGGAACCTGAGGCAGATTTATTAAATCTTAATAGGACACTGTGGCATGTTCTGTGCACAGTGACATGCCTCTGTGTCCTGCTGCTGGACTCCACACTCTCCTTCACTCCCCATATCCAAAACCTCACAAAGTCCTGCAACTTCCACCTTCGTAACATCTGTAAGATTCGCCCTTTCCTGACCTCTGCCACCACCAAACTCCTCATCCATGCCCTCATAATTTCCCGCCTTGACTACTGCAATGCCCTTCTGTCTGGTCTCCCTATGACCCGAATAGCCCCACTGCAGTCCATCATGAATACGGCAGCCAGAATTATCCACTGCTCCCATCGCTCCATCATGGCGGATCCCCTCCTTGAATCCCTCCACTGGCTTCCTATCCAGTCCAGAATCAGATTCAAGATATCGTGTCTGACCTACAAATCCGTCCACAAAACCTGTCCAACCTACTTTTTTGATCTTACTCAAAGATGCACACCAAGCCGCTCACTCCGCTCCTCCAATGAACTTCGCCTGACTGTCCCCCGCATCACCCAGTCCCATGCACGCCTCCAAGACTTCTCAAGAGCCGCTCCAACACTATGGAACTCCCTACCTCCACCCATTATGGCAGCCCCCTCCTTCAACACCTTCAAGAAGGCCCTCAAAACTCACCTTTTCACTCTGGCCTACCACCCCTCACAATTGCTCTTAACCCACAGCTGAACTCTGGCCCCCTACCTCTCGTTTCCCTACCTCTTCCTCTAGACTGTAAGCCTTTTGGGCAGGGTCCTCCTCCTTTTGTGTCCTACCTGATCATGCACCTCCATTACTGTGCACCCATGCTATGCATTTGAGTGAACCTAACTTGCCTAATCTCCATGCTCCATCCAGTGACTGACTAAGCATTACCTTGTACTCATACTGTGCTGTGTGATCTGGTCTTTCTTGTATTCCTGTATTGTCATATTGCGGTTTGTCACCCCTAAATATTATCTGTAACCTAAATTAATGTCCAGCGCTGGGTAATATGTTGGCGCTTTATAAATACAACAATAATAATACACACCAATGGTTGTTACTCTGAAACACATTAAATTAACACTAGATAAGGACGTGTTTTTTTTTTTAAGTGTGTGTGTAATTTTATTTGGATTTTAGAAAAGTTAAAGAAAATAATAAACTTAAAGAGCAACTAAAAAAGCAGAACCTACATTCCTCCATAGAACCCTTGTAATGTTTGCATTGTCTGCAAAAATGCCCACAGCAGTGCGTTGCCATTACTCTTTACTCTGCAACACATATACAGTGATGTGAAAAACTATTTGCCCCCTTCCTTATTTCTTATTCTTTTGCATGTTTGTCACACTTAAATGTTTATGCTCATCAAAAACCGTAACTATTAGTCAAAGATAACATAATTGAACACAAAATGCAGTTTTAAATGATGGTTTTTATTATTTAGTGAGAAAAAAAACCTCAAACTACATAGCCCTGTGTGAAAAAGAAATTTCCCCCTGAACCTAATAACTGGTTGGGCCACCCTTAGCGGCAATAACTGCAATCAAGCGTTTGCGATAACTTGCAACGAGTTTTTTACAGCGCTCTGGAGGAATTTTAGCCCACTCCACTTTGCAGAATTGTTGTAATTCAGCTTTGAGGGTTTTCTAGCATGAACCGCCTTTTTAAGGTCATGCCACAACATCTCAATAGGATTCAGGTCAGGACTTTGACTAGGCCACTCCAAAGTCTTCATTTTGTTTTTCTTCAGCCATTCAGAGGTGGATTTGCTGGTGTGTTTTGGGTCATTGTCCTGCTGCAGCACCCAAGATCGCTTCAGCTTGAGTTGACGAACAGATGGCTGGACATTCTCCTTCAGGATTTTTTGGTAGACAGTAGAATTCATGGTTCCATCTATCACAGCAAGCCTTCCAGGTCCTGAAGCAGCAAAACAACCCCAGACCATATCACTACCACCACCATATTTTACTGTTGGTATGATGTTCTTTTGCTGAAATGCTCTGTTACTTCTACGCCAGATAACGGGACACGCACCCTCCAAAAAGTACAACTTTTTTCTCGTCGGTCCACAAGGTATTTTCCCAAAAGTCTTGGCAATCATTGAGATGTTTTTTAGCAAAATTGAGACGAGCCTTAATGTTCTTTTTGCTTAAAAGTGGTTTGCGCCTTGGATATCTGCCATGCAGACCGTTTTCGCCCAGTCTCTTTCTTATGGTGGAGTCGTGAACACTGACCTTAATTCAGGCAAGTGAGGCCTGCAGTTTTTTAGATGTTGTCCTGGGGTCTTTTGTGGCCTCTTGGATGCGTTTTCTCTGCGCTCTTGGGGTAACTTTGGTCGGCCGGCCACTCCTGGGAAGGCTCATCACTGTTCCATGTTTTTGCCATTTGTGGATAATGGCTCTCACTGTGGTTCGCTGGAGTCCCAAAGCTTTAGAAATGGCTTTATAACCTTTACCAGACTGATAGATCTCAATTACTTTTGTTCTCATTTGTTCCTGAATTACTTTGGATCTTGGCATGATGTCTAGCTTTTGAGTTACTTTTGGTCTACTTCTCTGTGTCAGATAGCTCCTATTTAAGTGATTTCTTGATTGAAACAGGTGTGGCAGTAATCAGGCCTGGGGGTGACTACAGAAATTGAACTCAGGTGTGAAACCACAGTTAAGTTATTTTTTAACAAGGGGGGCAATCACTTTTTCACACAGGGCCATGTAGATTTAGAGGGTTTTTTTCTCACGAAATAATAAAAACCATCATTTAAAACTGCATTTTGTGTTCAATTATGTTATCTTTGACTAATAGTTAACGGTTTTTGATGAGCAGAAACATTTAAGTGTGACAAACATGCAAAAGAATAGGAAATCCGGAAGGGGGCAAATAGTTTCACATCACTGTATATGTGAATGGCTCAAACACCCCCTAAATTATTGGTTCTCCTCTGGGCAAAAAAATTAAAATGAGGTAGAAGAAGCTTAAAGAGAACCCGAGGTGTGTTTAAAGAATGTTATCTGCATACAGAGGCTGGATCTGCCTATACAGCCCAGCCTCTGTTGCTATCCCAAACCCCACTAAGGTCCCCCTGCACTCTGCAATCCCTCATAAATCACAGCCGTGCTGTGAGGCTGTGTTTACATCTGTAGTGTCAGTCTCAGCTGCTCCCCCGCCTCCTGCATAGCTCCGGTCCCTGCCCCCGTCCCTTCCCTCCAATCAGCAGGGAGGGAAGGGATGCAGGCGGGGACTGGAGTTCTGCAGGAGGCGGGGAGAGCAGCAGACTTGACACTATAGAGATAAACACAGCCAGCTCTGACAAGCTGTTTGTCAGCAGCGTGGCTGTCATTTATGAGGGATTGCAGAGTGCAGGGGGACCTTAGGGGGGTTTGGGATAGCAACAGAGGCTGGGCTGTATAGGCAGATCCAGCCTCTGTATGCTGATAAGATTCTTCAAACCCACCTCGGGTTCTCTTTAACTTTCATATCACTTTTATGGCTCTTTTCCACTAGCAATCACAAACGCCAGCGATTGCGATTTTTCATTAATTCTGTTATGCGATTGTTTTTTTTTTTTTTTTTAATAATATTATTTGCATTGTCACTCTAGAAATCGCTCCGGAAAGCCATTGCGGTTTGCGATTTCCAAATCGAATCACTATAGTGGAAAATACTTCTCATGATTTCTATGATAAAGGGGCCCATACACTTACACGATTTCCTGCCGATATACAGCAGATTTGATCATTGGGATCGAATCTGCTGCGAAAACGTTGCGCAAATGCTGATTAAACGATCGATTTTCATCCGAAATCGATCGTTCCCGGCGATCTGTCCGTGCAGAAGATTTCGCTCCATCTCCGGCGGGTCGGGAGTGCGTCGATATCAGCGTTCGAATTTCTGACCGGCTCTGTCAGCAATACATTACCTGTTCCGCCAGCGCGTGTCACCGCAGTCCCTTCTCAGCACTGGGTTCTGGCTGGCTTCAGTAGAGCGCCCTCCCCGGACAGGAACTAAAGTGAAGCTGGAGCCCAGAATGGAGAAGACAGCGTAGACAGGGGGACTCGCGCTGGCCGGATCAGGTAATGTATGGGGGGGGGGGGGGGGGCACAGCGGCAGCTCCACAGATTTTGAATAGGTTTCATGGCGAAATCGATTCAAAATCTGTTTGCAGTGTAGGCAGCATATAGATCCCTCTTTGATCAGATTTGATCACAGAGGGATCTGCTGGTCGATCTGGTGGCAACCAACCAGTATATGGCAGCCTTAAAGTAACCCTAGCAATTTAAAAATCACTAGCGATTTGCGATTCAGCTGTGTAGTGGAAAAGGCCACTGTTCAGTACAGTTTACTGTCATGAAGGTCAAATACGTAAGAGCGCGGTATATTTGCACGTGTCTGTCATTCATAGCTATGTCTATTACTGGAGACTGTATAGTACAAACAAGCTTTCTGCTAATAGCCATAGATTTTCCCGCTTTGCTTCCATTCTAGGCCCACCCTGGATGAACTTTTTCTTTTCTTCAAACCTTATGTCTCCTTTTTGTTCTTTCTTACCCCTGGTTTAGAAGCAACCAGCATAGATGTGGTCATTGTAAATGGAAGGAAGGGTTTGGTCAGCAGCATAATATCCTATAGTGTTTTAGAGTCGCAGATAACATCAGGGCTCATGCATGCACATGAAACTCTGTCCGAAGGCTCCACAAGCTGTATGGAAGAGTTGAATAGAATGAGCCACAGCACTTGTCTGGGCGCTGAAGGCATATCCTCTACGACGGTCCGATTAGAGTTTGCAATTGTTCCAAATAAACAAACAGTGCCAAATTTCTTTGATATTGTAATCTTTTGATAAGGGAGGCTGAAAGGTCCTCTGAGACCTTTTTTTAGATTTTAGACAAAATAGTTGAGTGGCAGGACTTCCCTTGCTGATATGCCTTGAGTTACTAAGCACTGCCTCACTTCAGCACTGATAACAGGAGCAATTGGACTGGGCTGTTGATAGAGTGCTGCTCGGAAGAGGTAACTTATTTTGGATCATTTTTGCACATTGTGGTTTTGAGTTTGGAAGAGTTGAAGTGCAATAAGCATCTTTGCCTTGTGTTTGATATGTTACATTTGGATTATTGCAGAGCATGTTTTATGTTAGATTTGAGGTCCTGATTAATATTAGTGATGCCAGTGATCATAAATTGTAGAAGTTTATAAAATACATGGTTACAAGCTCAGAGGACACTGCATCTACAAACCTGAACATTACTGTTGGTAAAGGGACTTGGAGGTTATACGATAGCTGGACTTGTGTCAAAAATAGCCAGCTAGTTATTAGGCTGGTGTTTTGTTCAACTAGCACGCAAGCTGCTGGATGACAATAATTGTGCAAACTCTAATGCAGTAATAGTTCATCCATCTCACTGCATTCCAATCTGATCCAGGCAAGGGTTGCAAATGATTGCCACCTTACAGCAGACCATTAAGAAAAATGGAGTTATAGTTATTTACTCCCAGGTGTTCTCAAAGCTATGTAAATTAACTTTCAAATGTTTAAGGCAAAAGTTGAACATGGCCAGGCGGGTAGGGTTTTTTTTTTTTTAGATGGACTTAAATGGGAAGAGTATGAAAGCTTTCATTGTTTAACTTGAATTGTGCATTTATTTTTCTTAACCACTTAAGGACTGCAGTCATAAAACCCCTTAAGGACCAGAGCCTTTTTTTCCATTCGGACCACTGCAGCTTTCACGGTTTATTGCTCAGTCATACAACCTACCACCTAAATGAATTTTACCTCCTTTTCTTGTCACTAATACAGCTTTCTTTCGGTGCTATTTGATTGCTGCTGCGAGTTTTACTTTTTATTATATTCATCAAAAAAGACATGAATTTTGTCAAAAAAATGACTTTTTTAACTTTCTGTGCTGACATTTTTCAAATAAAGTAAAATTTCCTATACATTTGAGCGCGAAAGTTATTCTGCTACATGTCTTTGATAAAAAAAACCCATTCAGTGTATATTTATTGGATTGGGTAAAAGCTATAGCGTTTACAAACTATGGTGCCAAAAGTGAATTTTCCCATTTTCAAGCATCTCTGACTTTTCTGCGCACTTGTCAGGTTTCATGAGGGGCTAAAATTCCAGGATAGTACAAATCCCCCCCAAATGACCCCATTTTGGAAAGAAGACATCCCAAAGTATTCAGTGAGAGGCATGGTGAGTTCATAGAAGATTTTATTTTTTGTCACAAGTTAGTGGAAAATGACACTTTGTAACAAAAAAAAAAAAAAAAAGTTTCCATTTCTTCTAACTTGCGACAAAAAAAAAATGAAATCTGCCACGGACTCACTATGCTACTCTCTGAATACCTTGAAGTGTCTACTTTCCAAAATGGGGTCATTTGTGGGGTGTGTTCACAGTCCTGGCATTTTGGGGGGTGCCTAATTGTAAGCACCCCTGTAAAGCCTAAAGATGCTCATTGGACTTTGGGCCCCTTAGCGCAGTTAGGCTGCAAAAAAGTGCCACACATGTGGTATTGCCGTACTCAGGAGAAGTAGTATAATGTGTTTTGGGGTGTATTTTTACACATACCCATGCTGGGTGGGAGAAATATCTCTGTAAATGACAATTGTTTTATTTTTTTTACACACAATTGTCAATTTATAGAGATATTTCTCCCACTCAGCATGGGTATGTGGAAAAATACACCCCAAAACACATTATACTACTTCTCCTGAGTACGGCGATACCACATGTGTGGCACTTTTTTTGCACCCTAACTGCGCTAAGGGGCCCAAAGTCCAATGAGTACCTTTAGGATTTCACAGGTCATTTTGAGAAATTTCGTTTCAAGACTGCTCCTCACGGTTTAGGGCCCCTAAAATGCCAGGACAGTATAGGAATCCCACAAATTACCCCATTTTAGAAAGAAGACACCCCAAGGTATTCCATTAGGAGGATGGTGAGTTCATAGAAGATTTTTTTTTTTTTTGTCACAAGTTAGCGGAAATTGATTTTAATTGTTTTTTTTCACAAAGTGTCATTTTCTGCTAACTTGTGACAAAAATAAAATCTTCTATGAACTCACCATACTCCTAACGGAATACCTTGGGGTGTCTTCTTTCTAAAATGGGGTCATTTGTGGGGTTCCTATACTGCCCTGGCATTTTAGGGGCCCTAAACCATGAGGAGTAGTCTTGAAACCAAATGTCGCAAAATGACCTGTGAAATCCTAAAGGTACTCATTGGACTTTGGGCCCCTTAGCGCACTTAGGGTGCAAGAAAGTGCCACACATGTGGTACCGCCGTACTCAGGAGAAGTAGTATAATGTGTTTTGGGGTGTATTTTTACACATACAGATGCTAGGTGGGAGAAATCTCTGTAAATGACAATTATTTGATTTTTTTTTACACACAATTGTCCATTTACAGAGAGATTTCTCCCACCCAGCATGGGTATGTATAAAAATACACCTCAAAACACATTATACTACTTCTTCTGAGTACGGCGATACCACATGTGTGACACTTTTTTGCAACCTAGGTGCGCTAAGGGGCCTAACGTCCTATTCACAGGTCATTTTGAGGCATTTGGATTCTAGACTACTCCTCACGGTTTAGGGCCCCTAAAATGCCAGGGCAGTATAGGAACCCCACAAGTGACCCCATTTTAGAATGAAGACACCCCAAGGTATTCCGTTAGGGGTATGGTGAGTTCATAGAAGATTTTTTTTTTTTGTCATAAGTTAGCGGAAAATGACACTTTGTGAAAAAAAAAAACAATACATATCAATTTCCGCTAACTTGTGACAAAAAATAAAATCTTCTATGAACTCACCATACTCCTAACGGAATACCTTGGGGTGTCTTCTTTCTAGAATGGGGTCATTTGTGGGGTTCCAATACTGCCCTGGCATTTTAGGGGCCCTAAACCGTGAGTAGTCGTCTTGAACCCAAATGTCTCAAAATGACCTGTGAAATCCTAAAGGTACTCATTGGACTTTGGGCCCCTTAGCACAGTTAGGCTGCAAAAAAGTGTCACACATGTGGTATCGCCGTACTCAGAAGAAGTAGTATAATGTGTTTTGTGGTGTATTTTTACATATAACCATGCTGGGTGGGAGAAATATCTCTGTAAATGACACATTTTTGATTTTTTTTACACACAATTGTCCATTTACAGAGAGATTTCTCCCACCCAGCATGGGTATGTGTAAAAATACACCACAAAACACATTATACTACTTCTCCTGAGTATGGCGATACTACATGTGTGACACTTTTTTGCAGCCTAGGTGCGCTAAGGGGCCCAACGTCCTATTCACAGGTCATTTTGAGGCATTTGTTTTCTAGACTACTCCCCACGGTTTAGGGCCCCTAAAATGCCAGGGCAGTATAGGGACCCCACAAGTGACCCCATTTTAGAAAGACGACACCCCAAGGTATTCCGTTAGGGGTATGGTGAGTTCATAGAAGATTTTATTTTTTGTCACAAGTTAGTGAAAAATGACACTTTGTGAAAAAAACAATAAAAATCCAATTTCCGCTAACTTTTGACAAAAAATAAAATCTTCTATGAACTCATACACCTAACAGAATACCTTGGGGTGTCTTCTTTCTAAAATGGGGTCACTTGTGGGGTTCCTATACTGCCCTGGCATTTTACGGGCCCAAAACTGTGAGTAGTCTGGAAACCAAATTTCTCAAAATGACTGTTCAGGGGTATAAGCATCTGCAAATTTTGATGACAGGTGGTCTATGAGGGGGCAAATTTTGTGGAAACGGTCATAAGCAGGGTGGCCTCTTAGATGACAGGATGTATTGGGCCTGATCTGATGGATAGGAGTGCTAGGGGGGTGACAGGAGGTGATTGATGGGTGTCTCAGGGGGCGGTTAGAGGGGAAAATAGATGCAATCAATGCACTGGGGAGGTGATCGGAAGGGGGTCTGAGGGGGATCTGAGGGTTTGGCCGAGTGATCAGGAGCCCACACGGGGCAAATTAGGGCCTGATCTGATGGGTAGGTGTGCTAGGGGGTGACAGGAGGTGATTTATGGGTGTCTCAAGGTGTGATTAGAGGGGGGAAATAGATGCAAGCAATGCACTAGCGAGGTGATCAGGGCTGGGGTCTGAGGGCGTTCTGAGGTGTGGGCGGGTGATTGGGTGCCCGCAAGGGGCAGATTAGGGTCTAATCTGATGGGTAACAGTGACAGGTGGTGATAGGGGTGATTGATGGGTAATTAGTGGGTGTTTAGAGGAGAGAATAGATGTAAACGATGGATTTGGGAGGTGATCTGATGTCGGATCTGCGGGCGATCTATTGGTGTGGGTGGGTGATCAGATTGCCCGCAAGGGGCAGGTTAGGGGCTGATTGATGGGTGGCAGTGACAGGGGGTGATTGATGGGTGGCAGTGACAGGGGGTGATTGACAGGTGATCAGTGGGTTATTACAGGGAAGAACGGATGTAAATAATGCACTGGCGAATCGATAAGGGGGGGGGGGGGTTGAGGGCAATCTGAGTGTGTGGGCGGGCGATTGGGTGCCCGCAAGGGTCTAATCTGATGGGTAACAGTGACAGGTGGTGATAGGGGGTGATTGATGGGTGATTGATGGGTAATTAGTGGGTGTTTAGAGGAGAGAATAGATGTAAACGATGGATTTGGGAGGTGATCTGATGTCGGATCTGCGGGCGATCTATTGGTGTGGGTGGGTGATCAGATTGCCCGCAAGGGGCAGGTTAGGGGCTGATTGATGGGTGGCAGTGACAGGGGGTGATTGACGGGTGATTGACGGGTGATTGACGGGTGATTGACGGGTGATTGACAGGTGATTGACAGTTGATCAGGGGGGATAGATGCATACAGTACACAGGGGGGGGGAGGGTCTGGGGGGGTCTGGGGAGAATCTGAGGGGTGGGGGGGTGATCAGGAGGGAGCAGGGGGCAGTTTAGGGACTAAAAAAAAAAATAGCGTTGACAGATAGTGACAGGGAGTGATTGATGGGTGATTAGGGGGGTGATTGTGTGCAAATGGTGGTCTGGGGGGTGGGCAGGGGGGGGGTCTGAGGGGTACTGTGGGCGATCAGGGGGCAGGGGGGGGCAGATCAGTGTGTTTGGGTGCAGACTAGGGTGGCTGCAGCCTGCCCTGGTGGTCCCTCGGACACTGGGACCACCAGGGCAGGAGGCAGCCTGTATAATACACTTTGTAAACATTACAAAGCGTATTATACGCTTCCTATCCGGCGATCGTCGGGTTAACAACCCGCCGGCGCTTCCGATTGGCCGGCGGGTTGACGTCGCGGGCGGGCGGAGCCTATTGCCGGTGGATGCGCGCGCATCCCAGCGCGCGATCCCCGGCCAGAGAGTGCCCCAGGACCTGACGCCAATCTGCGTTACGTGGTCCTGGGGCTGCCACTTTGCCGCCGCCGCCAATATGAAGTAGGCGGTCGGCAAGTGGTTAAAGGGAACCTAAACTGAGAGAAATGTGGCTGTTTCCTTTTAAACCATACCAGTTGCCTGGCAGTCCTGCTCCACTCTTTGACTGCAGTAGTAAGTGGAACACAAGCCTGAAACAAGCATGCAGCTAATCCAGTCTGACTTCAGTCAGAGCACCTAATCTGCATGCTTGTTCAGGGGCTGTGGCTGAAAGTATTAGCGACACAGGATCAGCAGGTGAGTAAGGCAACTGGTATTATTTTAAAGGGAAAAATCCATATCCTTCTCAGTTTAGGTTCCCTTTAAATACAGTATGCTTCTCCCATTTGTTGCTGTACTGTATTACAGCAATCACAGGCAATCCCATAACTCGCTGTTGTGGGACTACAAGTCCTGATCTAGCTTGTAATTTCTCAGGCAGGGTATGTTGTGATTTACAGCTTTGCAACATTACCTGGTAATGTATTTTCTGTAATGTTTTTTATAAAGTTATAAAGTGACCACTTAGTGCTATGTGGCTAGTTGCCAGCTACTTTACTGGGTGACTGTCTACTCAAATGTACTCTGTGGACTTACTTCACTGTAATTATATTCTTTCTCTGTCAAATGGCCCTTTGGCAGTAAAATACATTAACATTCAGCTGCAAGACATTGTTTTTTTATGGATGGAGAAATCTCATCAGCATACAATAAGAAGTTAATTGCCATGCCTCAAACAGTGAACTAGCAAGCGTCATTCTAAAGAGATTGATACAGCAAGTTCCTCCATGTGCTGTTCTGCTTCATTACCAGGTACCGAGACCTGCCAGTATACCGTAAGTTAGACAGTCGTGGCTCAGTCCCTCCATAATGACGTTCTTGTGTAGTATTCTCGTGGGCATAAGGAGTGACCCCATGAAATATTTAACACTTCTTCTACAGTGTGTAAATTCAGCCTAAATTAGCCAGCATCAAGATGATTCCTGCCATGCTGGGCAGTTAGATTTGCGCTGTTATAATTTGCTAAGTTTTCTAGTGTTTACACCAGAAAGGTTGAATTATATTTCTGTGAAATGATATTCATTCTTGAATATGTAGTAAATTATTCAGGGTGCCCACTTTTACGTTCCTTATTGTGGTTTCAGCATCAGAAACTCTTCCTGTAGCTATATATTGTTGTATATAGTTATGTAGGCCCGCTCCCCAGTGATGTTTTCCTTAGGTTACACAGTGTTCTCCCCAGAATTTTTTTCCAGCCGGGTGGCATGAAAAAGTAGCCGGGTGGTGAGCAACCGGGGGAATGCTGGGCTGGTGCAACTCTGGTTACAGCATAGGAGGAGGTTAAAGAGACTCTGAAGCGAGAATAAATCTCGCTTCAGAGCTCAGTTAGCAGGGGCATGTGTGCCCCTTCTAAACCGCCGCTATCCCGCGACTAAACGGGGGTCCCTTCACCCCCAAACCCACCCCCGCATACCCTGGTTGTAAACTTGGTCGTGATTTATTTCTTCCTGGAGGCAGGGCTAACTGCTGCAGCCCTGCCTCCAGTCGCTTCTATCAGCGGCGCATCGCCGCCTCTCCCCCGCCCCTCTTAGTGAAGGAAGACTGAGAGAGGCGGGGGAAAGGCGGAGATACGCGCTGGCAGACGCGCGTGGGTCAGGGCTGCGGCGGTTAGCCCTGCATCTATGTGGAAGAGGGGATGCGCTGCACGGAGGGGGATTTGGGGGTGAAGGGACCCCCGTTTAGCGGCGCGATAGCGGCGGTTTAGCAGGGGCACACATGCCCCTGCTATCTATGAGGTCTGAAGCGAGATTTATTCTCGCTTCAGACTCTCTTTAAGAAGGTGAGCCGATGACAGCCGGGTGCTCACCAAAATTAGCTGGGTGGAGCACCCGGCTGAAAGAGCCTGGGGAGAACACTGGTTACAGGTATTTATTATGAAAATTTCTCCTACCAGAGCATTTGGGCAGACCAGTTGTTTCTGCTGGCTTTGGTGCACACAGTAAACATTCTGCAGTGAAACACCTGCCAGCAATAAAGAAGTTGCCACCTGTAACAAATTTGAGAATGGAAATCATTGAGAGTAAAGATTATACAATGTGATATGATGTGGTCCAAAAAAACGAAATGGAGTACCTGAAGGAACCCGGATCGATTAGAAGCCGATGGAGGCTGATGGAATCAGTGCTAGCCTATGAGATTGGACAGTGGCCATTCTCACTAGGCTGCTCGTCGCATACATTTCGTAAGATACTCAGAAATCTTTATCTTGTGCCAATGAGCGGAAAATACCCTGGAACAGCCGTATGTATGTTGGAATAATGATTCTGTGTAAACCGAGCACTACTTGTTTGCCATGCCTGACTTGGATGCAATAAGGAATTTGCATGGTTCCGTCCACTATCCTGAAGTTGTGCGTTATGAAGCTAAACTAAGGCAAAGTGATTACAAGTCTTGGTACTTCGCAGAGGTGTAAATATTTTTTCTCTTGGCAGAAGATTTCTGAACATCGCGGTAAAAACGGCTCCAGTGTTGCTGCACTGATATAGATGAAGAAAAATGCTATGGATGTCGAAACCACCATCTTTTTTCATCTGTCAAGAACCTTCAATTTTCTGTTTTACTGGTTGGCAGATGGAGCATTATGAGAGGTGTGGCTCGTATCCGACCAGTCTGCCATGATTGACACTAAATCCAGGGCCGTGGAGTCACAGTGTCTGAGTAATTTTTTTGGTACCTGGAGTTGGGAGAAGAAATGCAGGGACAGAAAGCTCTGTTGGTGGGGTCTGATCTCGCCCCAGATGTATGTTTGTTTTTTATAAATATTTGTTATTTTTTTAAATAAATATGCCTTTTTTTTTTTTAGTAGTCCCCCCACTAGCCAATCAGCGTGATCAGCTGTCATAGGCTTCAGCCTAAGACAGTCGATCACTTCCCTCCTTCTGGAGGGGATAGCCTTGTGACACTGCTGTCCCCAGTACAGCGCTGCCTTAGATCGCAGCTCTGTATTGTAGATGGCGGTTTTTGTAGACGGCGGCGATCGCTGCTAGGAGACTGAAGGCTCCCCAATCAGAGCAGGGATGCGTGCGCGATTGCCCCAATGACCGATCAGCATTAGGCGGTGGTCCTGGGGCTGCAGCCGCGTCCACGTCGCAAGTGGTTAAAATCAGATACACATCGGTTTGTGACTTTATATCTGATGTGTACACAGGAATCTTTTGAATATAACATCTCTCTTGTAGGAACAAATACTGATGTGTAGGGATGGTCATTGAGATGCAAATAATTGTGCATTGATGCGAGTTTCTGCAAATTTTGTATGCAAATGTAGTACTACCTTTTGCTCATGAAATCAATTTATTTGATAAATTTGAGGTTGGTGACTACAAATATTAATATTATGCAACAAGAGATTCAATGAAATAAGTGAAGGGTAAGGTCCCCTAAAATAAGTTGAATGTGTAATGCATAAGTTTGCTTCCATTATTTGTATTGTGAGATGCATTAGTTCTTAATGCACCTGTTCTACTGCAATGAACACAGTTGTGCCTTTGTAAAGCTTATTAGCCCTATGCAGTGAGTGTTTGTCAGGTGCATCTTGGTTAGATGTGCGACCATTTCATTGAATCTCATGTTGCATGACTACAAAAGTTGCACAGCAGCACTATACTCTACATATGCACTCCATGCAGAGCTGTTATGAATCCACTGCGAGTGTTGTGCACATTGAATGCTTATCACCCGTAAACCTGGTTCAGATTGTGCCACAAGAATGTGTAATAGAGGAAGAATCCCCCCATTTTTGTCCTTCAGAGCAGAGTTCCCCAACCCTGTCCTCAAGGCCCACAAACAGTGCATGTTTTGCAGAAAACCACAAACATGCACAGTTGAGGTAATTAGTGTCTCAGCAGAGCTGATTAACTACCTCTGTGGATTTCACAAAACATGAACTGTTAGTGGGCCTTGAGGACAGGGTTGGGGAACACTGTTTTAGAGTACCTGTATATCACTCGCTTTTTAATCTGTTTTTACTTCCGATTCCGATTCAGATTTGCAGTTTGCTCCCTGCACACTGCAAATCGGAATCTGAATCGGATGTAAAAACTGATTAAAAAGCGGAATCTGAATCGGAATCGCTTGCAGTGTGCAAGAAGCCTTAGGCCTCTTGCACACTGCAAGAGATTCAGATTCCGCTTTTTTTTTTTTAAAGATTCTTTATTTTTTCAACGTATAAAGAACAACATACAACATAAAGAACAACAAAAATAAAAAGACATTTTGCTTGGTTCACTTGTGCCTTAAAGGACATATAAGCTCAATGATAAACATTTTCCAGTGACCTTGAATGAAACATTACATCATATCTCTATAGTATGCTAATAGTTATGAGTCCTCTAATTTAAGAATAAGAAACCCTTGAGAATGGTGTCCCGGCGCCCTGTGGGGGTCATACAACCGGGCACCTGTTGTGGAAGCAATTAGCGACTCCCATATTTTCTTTGGAGGAACATAAAGCACCTTCAGTGGGTCGGGAGGGGGAGCGCAGAACTTATCTCGGAGAGCCTCCTTAGGTCTTGAAGATAATGCCAGGGGAGAGACTAGAATGGTCTCAGCCATCGGTGAGGGTAGCGTATTGTGGAGATTCCTTGAATTCGAACCACCAGAACCAAGTTTTCCAGAATTGCTCTGACTTTTCGTATATAGAGGCTGTCAGTTCTTCCAACCGACAGATTCTGTCCACCTCCCTCAACCATTCCCTGATATCAGGGGGATCTTGAGACTTCCAACGTCTAGCAATCAGTGCTTTGGCAGCATTAACAAGATGCCTGGTGAGGGATTTTTTATATTTTTTGATGGACCATGAGTTGTGGTGAAGAAGAAAGAAAGCCGGGGAGTCTGGAGGTAGGAAATCTGTCAGGGCATGTATCTGTGTGCGTATGGCATGCCAGAAACTGGTGAGAAGGGAACAGGACCAGAAAATATGCAACAGCGTACCAGGCTCTTGTCCACACCTCCAACAACTTGGAGAAGTAGAAGGATATATTGTGTGGAGTCTCGTCGGTGTGAGGTACCATCGTGTGAAGATTTTATATCCCGCTTCCTGGCTACTGGACGATATTGATGATTTATGAGCAAAGAGTAATATCTTCCCCCATTGTTTTGTTGAGAAGGAGATGTCCAGGTCAGCTTCCCATCTCGATCTCAATTCTGCAGATGGTTCATCCGAATCGTTAAGTAGCGAATACATAAGAGAGACAGTCCCCCTGATTGACCCTGTGTCCCTACACGTTTGCTCGAATGGAGTGAACGATCTTCCCAACTCAGCCCTGGTACCCTGTTGCAATAAAAAATGTTTAAACTGAGTCCAGCTCCAATGGTCCAGAGTCTGGGATGACAGTGCATTCTGTATACTGACCAGGGAAGTCCATTCCCCCTCATGAATGAGATGATGAGCACACAGTGGATGGGTAGTGCGCCAAGTGGGGTAGCTCCGTGGGTGCATACCCAAAGGAAAAGCTGGGTTATCAAGGATGGTCAGAAGGGGCGACGGCCAAGGGGATATCAGTTTCCTACCTCTATGTTTAGCTAATACCTTAAGGGTATGATTAATTAGTGCAGCAGCGGGATTTGCTATTTGCTTAACTTTAGCTTGCCAAGGAATCAGGCTAAGACTGTTTCCCGCTAGCTTCTCTTCCAACTCCACCCACCTTTTTTGGGAGGAGTGTCTATGCCAGTCGATAATTCTTATTAGGACTGCCGAGGCATAGTACAACGAGGGGTTCGGGATTGCCATGCCCCCTGATTCTTTAGGTGCAGTTTGCAGCGCATATCTCAGTCTAGATTTTTGACCTCTCCAGATAAATTTAGAGAACTCCCGGGTTAGTTGCTTGAGATATGTAGGCGGGATGTGTATGGGGAGGGCCTGAAAGAGATACAGCAAGCGAGGCATGATTGTCATCTTGATTATACACGTCCTCCCGAACCAAGAAAAATGAGGCCTGTCCCACTTTTGTAAATCTAGCTTAACTCTTTCTAGGGCAGGTGCGAAGTTACAAGCCACCAGATCCCTTGGGTGGGGGGTGATATGTGTTCCCAGATATTTAAGGGCTTTAGGCGGCCACCTAAATGGAAAATTGGCCCGTAGGGTATCTTTTAGCGTGTCCGGTAGGAGAACCCCCAGTGCTTCACTCTTGTCGTAATTAATTGAGAGATTGGAGAGTCGGCCGTACCTCCGAAATTCTCCTAACAGATTGGGTAAAGAGATATGCGGGTTTGTGAGGAAAAAGAGCATGTCATCCGCATATGCTGCAACTTTATGAGAGGATGCCTTGAGGGTGACCCCTTGTACATCCGGGTTAGACCTGACTGTGCATAAGAAGGGTTCAAGCGAAAGGGCAAATATCAACGGAGACAAGGGGCAACCCTGCCTCGTTCCGTTGCGTATGTCAAACTTTTCAGATAGTACCCCATTTGCTTTTACTTTGGCGTTAGGCGAGGAGTAAAGAGACATTATGCGCCTGCGCATTTTTGTTGACAGGCCGATGTGTTTCAGAACACCCTCTATGAAGTCCCAGTCCACCCTATCAAAAGCTTTCTCCGCATCAGTGGAGAGAAGGAGAGTAGGGGTGGACTGGGACCTCACCCAATGTATGATGTCCAAGGTGCGAATGGTGTTGTCCCGTGCCTCTCGGCCTGGGACAAATCCAACCTGATCTGGATAAATTAGGTTAGGGAGAATGGGTGACAGCCTATTTGCGAGCATTTTTGAGTAAATTTTTATGTCTACATTAAGCAACGAAATAGGTCGGTAGCTCTGGCATAGAGAAGGGTCTTTCCCCTCCTTGTGTAGTACTGAGACATGCGCTGCAAGCATTGTGGAAGGGAAGTCTAAATTTTTCTCCTGATTTTCCGAGATGGCATTAAATGCTTGAAGCATGTACGGAGTTAAAATGCTTTTAAACTTCTTGTAATATTCAGGGGTGTACCCGTCAGGGCCCGGAGCTTTTCCTGCTGGGAGCTGGGACATTGCTATAAGCAGTTCATCCTCTTTGAATGGTTCCTCTAATGCCTCGGCTTCCTCTGCAGAAAGTGAGGGCATGCCTGATTTTGTCAAGTAGTCAGTTATTTTGGTCTGTTTAATTTCAGAAGAGAGCGAGCCACAGGAAGAGGGAAGATTATAGAGATCAGCATAGTAGTCTTTAAATGCTCGTGAGATATCGTCATATTTGTGCGCCATATGAGAGTTTTTATCTTTGATACATGGTATGTAGTTAGAGGTTTGCTGATCTTTCAGAGCTCTCGCTAGCATTGAGCCACATTTGTTACCGTATTCATAGAACGAGCGGCGGCATCTAAATGCCGCGTATTTAACCTTATGGAATAGCAACCCGCGGAGTGACTCTCTTTTTCTTGTCAATTCTGACAAAAGTGTTGGAGATTTACTCTGCTTATGTCTAGTTTCCAATACTGCTATGGAGGATAAAATATCCTCAATCTCTTTCTCTCGCTCCCTCTTCCTTCTAGCTCCCTCCCTGATCAGAAGGCCCCTAACGTAGCATTTATGAGTTTCCCATAAGAGTAATGGGGAAGTGTCCTCCTGGGCATTGATATGGAAAAATTCCTGCATCTCTGCCTTAAGTTTCTCAGCTATCTGTTTGTCCTCTATCAGGGATCCATTCAACCTCCAAGAGGCAGGGCCGCGTCTGCACTCTCCCAGTGAGACCTCCACCGTGACAGGAGCATGGTCTGAGAGAGTCATGCTACCTATCCCAGGAGCAGCCGATACCGAGAGGAGATTGTGTGAGAGGAAGATGTAATCAATCCTCGAGTATGTGTTATGCGGATGGGAGAAAAACGTGTAATCTTTTACAGTAGGGTTGTGCAATCGCCAAACGTCGACTAATTGCATGGAATGGAGGAAAGAGTGGCATTTTTGCAGTAGCCTCTGAGACACTGGGCCCTTCCCTGAGGAGGAATCAATCGCTGGGTTCAAGGAGAGATTGAGATCTCCGCCCAAGAGGACACTGCCCTCCGCAAACATGCGGAGGCGGGACAAAAAGGATTGGAGAAAGGGGACCTGATTCGTATTAGGGGCGTAATATGAGCCTATCGTAATCTTTTGATTATATACGGTACCTTTGATCAGGTTGAATCTACCCTGTGGGTCTCCATACTCTTCAATCAGAGTAAATGGGGTGTCCCTGGAGATGAGTATCGCCGTACCTTTAACCTTGGACTCTTGGAGAGGGCTACAATATAGTATTCTGTAATATTTATTATACAGTTTAGGAACTTTCGGCTGTTTAAAGTGTGTCTCTTGTAGGCATACAATATTGGCATGCTCCTTATGGCATAAATTAAGTATCGCCGACCTTTTTTCTGGGACATTCAGTCCCCTGGCATTTAGAGATAGCAGTTTAAGTGACCGCTGGAATGTTGGTCACTATCAGAGGCTCTCCAAGAACCACGCCCAGAACCGACCCACCTATGAACCAGTAGACAGGAAAGTAAGACAAAGAGGGACACGACAGAAAAGAAAAAGACAGAAACAAAATACACTTAAGAGTGTGTATTGAGCTCATGAGGAGCAGTAAAGATGGAAAAGTGCTCACCCATATAGCTCGCCAGAATACCAGATCCTGACATTGGATAACATTGCCTAGGTGCCTTTTTGGCACCATTTTGTGACCGGCAAATCCTACTGGGGTATAGGATTTTGATGAAAGAATTACAATCACGAGTCCCGGCTCCGGCCAGGCGCACACTACCGATAACATGCTAAAGTATTAACCCTCTATCCCTTCAGAATATAGAACAACACCCTAAAACAATTATACATAATAATTTTAACAAGCTCTATTTCTAGTTATAGGGAGATAGGTAAATAGAATAAGAACTGGAGAATAAGACAATGAGAGCTCCCCGCCCCCTGCCATCCTCCGCTTTAAACCCCTTTGAGTATAACATTTACGTCTTAAGGTGAGCGCCCGTGGTACAACCCCCTCCTGCCACCCAGCGAATTCGCGTTGCTCATCTCCCCTAAAGGTGGGCAGTCTCCCATGCTGTAGACAACGATTTTCCTCCCCCTGAGACCCAGTACCCCCACCCCCTCCTCCCACAGCCTGCAATAGGATATTGTACCCGTAGCCCCAGTCTCCCCCTCGGATAACTAACTCCAGAAAGGAGGGCCCTTACATACATTATACATTTGTTACCTGCAGAAAGGGGCCAGTACTCCAGGGTGCTCAGAATCTCCTGATGTGCGGGAGAGAGGACGCCGGATCCCATCATTGCATAGTCAAAAAGGGGGGGCAGGGGGGGGGCAGGCAACAAGGCCCATCCCCCCCTGCCCCCCATGCTAGGGCCCAGTGACGCCCCCCCAAAGCCGCCCACCAGTTTCAAGCGTACCGTGGGTAAACTGCCCATATCCTGATACATTATGTCACAGCTGAACCTTTTATCTCGGCCTCCTCGGGTCTAGGAGATGAGCATCCCGCTCACATTGCAGTCCGATGTAGGCCTCAGCGCCCGCTAGTAAAATACAAATATATGAGGCGGGCATGGGGGGACAGTTCCGCGTATTCCAGGTGTATGATCGCCGGAGACCATAGTACAATAAACACCATATGGGCAAAGGGGGCTGCTAAGGAGAGAGCGAGAGGGGGGCTCAGCGATCAACAGGGGCCGCAGTTCATGAGGCAGCATGTGGATAGGTGTCTATTAGATGAAAGGGGGCACAGTACTCACGGGCCCGCTCTCCGCTCAGCGTTGCTTGCGCGGTTTCTGTGGTCCAGTAAAGTCCATAGTGTCCGGATTCCAATCAGGAACAGCCACCGTGGGTATGTCCATTACTCGGAAGAATTCTGGTAAATCTTTGGGATGACGAATCGCAAAGGATTGGGTTCCCTTCTTCGCGATGAGCTGAAATGGAAAGCCCCACTTGTATGTAACTTCCTCCGCAGCAAAGGACTGCAGTAGGGGCTTCAGCGCTCGCCGTTGTGCCAGTGTGGATGGCGCCAGATCCTGAAAGAGGGAAACCGTCGCCCCTTCCCACCGCAGGTTGTCTTCTCTTCTTGCTGCAAGCATGATCTGCTCCTTCTCCTGATAGTTATGCAGCCTGCAGATAATGTCACGAGGCTGCTCCTCTCTTCCTGGGGCCGCTCTAAGGGCTCTGTGGGCCCTGTCAAATTTAAGCTTTTGGTCCGCAGGCCTATTGAGGAGACCATTGAAGAGAGCGCGCAGCGTGGGGATAATATTGTCCGCATTTACTTGCTCTGGGATACCTCTTACGCGAACGTTGTTCCTGCGTCCCCTATTTTGCATATCCTCCATTTGGGTGCGCATAGAGCGCGTGAAGGTAGACTGCCTCTCACTTTCCTCCCGCAGCTTTGCCACTTCAGCTTTCAGCGAGGCCACATCATTCTCCACCGTCGTGACCCGCTCTGCCAGGCCGCTAACGTCAGCATGGATGGCGGCGATCTCCGACCTCGTGGAGGACACTATGCGTTCGGTCTGCTCCTCCATGTCTTGCTTGGTGGGGAGCCCCTTTAAGAATCTCCATATGTCCTCCAGGTTAGTGAGGGCGGATGGGCCCGATTTCATAGTGCTGGGGCCTGTGGCGGCCGGCGGCATAGATGACGGGTCCGCCATATTGGGAGTCGCCGGTGTTTCACTCAGGGCCTGGAAGTACCTGGTCAGAGGTCTCTGCAACGAGGAGTTAGGGCACTGCTGGGCCGAGTCACCCTTCTTGGATCTTTTCATGCCACTTGGGGGAGAAAATGAAGGGATATTGGGTCGGTTCTCGCTAAAATAGTGTGCACATGGCCAGGAGCTGCACAGGAGCACGTCTTCACCCTTCCATCGCAGGCTCCGCCCCCCCCAGATTCCGCTTTTTAATCGGTTTTTACTTCCGATTCAGATTCAGATTTGCAGTTTGCTCCTTGCACACTGCAAATCGGAATCTGAATCGGATGTAAAAACTGATTAAAAAGCGGAATCGGAATCTGAATCGGTTGCAGTGTGCAAGAGGCCTTAAAGGGATACTGTAGGGGGGTCGGGGGAAAATGAGCTGAACTTACCCGGGGCTTCTAATGGTCCCCCGCAGACATCCTGTGCCTGTGCAGCCTCTCACCGATGCTCCGGCCCCGCCTCCAGTTCACTTCTGGAATTTCTGACTTTAAAGTCAGAAAACCACTTCGCCTGCATTGCCGTGTCCTCGCGCTCCCGCCGATGTCACCAGGAGTGTATAGCAGAAGCCCAGTATGGTCTGTCCCTGCGCAGTACGCTCCTGGTGCCATCAGCGGGATCGAGGACACGGCAACGCAGGCGGAGTGGTTTTCTGACTTTAAAGTCAGAAATTCCAGAAGTGAACCGGAGGCGGGGCCGGAGCATCGGGGAGTGGCTGCGCCAACACAGGATGTCTGCGGGGGACCATTAGAAGCCCCGGGTAAGTTCAGCTCATTTTCCCCCGACCCCCCTACAGTATCCCTTTAAATGTGCCCAAAGATAGATTGACTGGGGCCTGATCGATCTTCTCTGTTCCTGTCTGCACCCTCTACAAGTACTCTTACCAAGGTTAGTTAGTTAAAATGTGTTTCTGCACATCAAAAACTCAGATGTATTCTAATGCTTAAAAGTTAGAATGTCCCAACGCATTGTCTGTTTAATAAGGTTCACTTGGGACTCCGTATTAGCTCTGTTCTGGTGCAAAGACCTCCCCAATTGCATAAAATTGCCCTGGCCTTTTCTATATCCGATATAGAAAAGGTAGAGGCCTTTTTCTGCAAGGTGGGGAGGGCTACTCGCCGGAACCTTGCTGATATGGGGCTCCGGTGAATCTTACTATACAGACATGCTTGGGGATTCATTTTGGCAGTGACAAGCCAGGATAGACAACAGTCTTCCTGGCTGGGACCTTTTTTTTTTTTTTTTTTTTTCTCCTCAAAAAGCAGATGCCATCTTAATATAGCTTTAAAATTCTTAAGCTTTGGCAGTGATGAAAAACCTTTTTATGTTGCATATTTTCAATCAACAAGGTTATTATTTGCAAATTAGGAGTCAGTGGAATCATAAACTGAGGATTTGGAGTTGGATGATTTTTGTACTGACTCCACAGCCCTGACTTAAAAGAGGAGCTGTCAGCCATACTATCTCAGGAAAAAAAAGCAGTAGATAAATACTTGCTCTACTTACATAACCTATGTATTGCACTGTCCTGTTATGATTCCTGTGAATTTTATAAAGGAAAAGTAGAGAATCCTATTCTAGACAGTTTCCATGTTTACTGTGGCTATGTTGAAGCCAGTCGTGACGTAATATCCGCCCTTAGTCTCCTCTGCTTGATTTGCCCGCCCTTCACTATAGAAAGTGCATTGTTTCAGCCTGAGAAATTTTGGCCAATCAGAGAGGAACAGAGGTGTGGTAGGGGAAAACAGGAGGGAAAGAGGCTTCAGCCAATCAGGCTGCATTAGTGAAGTCTGAGGGGAAGTAGAGAAGCCAAAAAAGACAACCCAGCATGCCCTGCAACTTCTTTTTTGTGTACCAAATTTTCTGTGTACCAAATAAGGCGTGTAAACTGGGAATGATAGCTTATCAACAAGAAAAGTAATAGTGATTTTAACTTTGCGATTGCCAGATTAGCATCCTTTATTACTTGTTTACCAGATAAAAATAAAGAATTGATTGTATGCCAGACAGTAAAGCCGCTTCTACATGCGTAGATGCGGCAGCGATGTTCTAAGATCTGACAGGACGGATCTCCCCACCGCCGATTCCCTGCTCGCTCCCCGCGAGGGGACAATGGCAGGGAATCGAGCGTAAGATAAGCGGCGCCGGCGGGGACGAGCGGGGAATCTAATCCGGGCGCACGCGTGGCGTGCGGGGACGCGGAAGAGGCGATCCGGCGGCTAATCGAGCCCCCGGATCGCAGCCTCATCTACCCGTGTAGATGAGGCTTTACTCTTTAAAGGGACACTATAGATTAACATGTTTATTTCAATTGAGATAGAAAATGTTTGGGAAATGCTGCTAAGTACTAGTGTATACATTTCACTGCTTATCTATTTGATTACTGTTATCTAATTCCGTTCACATTTTTCTGACAGCAATTCTGATGGCAGACTCAGCCATGAGGGGAGGGGAAAAATTCCCTCACAGAGTGTATTAGTTAACTCTGTGTGCAGAGAGGTCAGTCAGAGACAGGCAGAGCTTTCTCTCAGATAGAACAGAGGAAATGTATCTTATGTGCAACATAAACATTTGTAAAATATTTGTAGTGTGTGAAACCTGATGCAGGTTTTCAAATAATCTGCTTCAATATTACACTGTTCTTAGCATGTCAGACTACAGAGATTCATACTTAGACAATATTTGTACATTGTCATTTTAGAACACTTGGGTATTGATAGTATTCCTTTAACCTTCCTGTCGGTAACCCTGAACGTGGTTCGGGGTAAGCCGCGCAGGAGGTTTTCTCAGGCCCTGCTGGGCCGATTTTGCGTAAATTTTTTTTTTTTTTTTGCTGAACGCAGCTAGCACTTTGCTAGCTGCGTCAGCACACCGATCGCCCCCGGCCGGTGCTCGATCAGCGCTATCCGCGCCCCCCCCCCCCCCCCCCCAGACCCCGTGCGCTGCCTGGCCAATCAGTGCCAGGCAGCGCTGAGGGGTGGATCGTGACTCCCAAAGACGTCACGACGTCGCTGACGTCATCCCGCCATGGCGACGGGGGAACACCTCCAGGAAATCCCGTTCTTTGAACGGGATTTCCTGATCGGAGATCGCCGGAGGCGATCAAAGCGGGCGGAGGGATGCCGCCTTCGGCTCGCTACATGATTTAAAAAAAAATAAATAAAACTGTTGCGCTGCCTCCTGGCAGAAAACATTAGACCGCCAGGAGGGTTAAGCCTCGTACACATGCCTGACTTAAGTCTGCTGAGGCGGACAATAACGACTGCCTTAGCCGACAATCAGGCATGTGTGAATGGCACCTGACAACTCCCGGGGCCAGACGGATGTACCCAACCCAAATGACACCAATTCCGATCCCATTGCTTGTGCCACTTCTCTGCTCACTGAGTGATGTCGCACATGCGCCGCTTGTCATCCCTCTGTCATCCACCGGCCTCCCCCCCCCCCTCCACATAGCGACACAGCTCATCGTCGGCTACACAGCTGACGTGTGTGTATGTGTGTGCAGCAAGACTCAGTGATGTTGCCCAAGTGAATCAGGTTCTGATCCCTGACAGGCGACATCAGTTGACAGTATGTACGAGCTCTAAATCTAACCGAAGCAAAGTTTGGTCGTTTATCTTTGCCTGGTAACTGGCCTTTAGCAGTTTTTTGCAGCCTCCTCATTTGGATCCTTTCAGGCTTTGTAGGCTAAGAGGTCGTATTAGGCCCTTGGGGATCTTATTAGGTCTAGTGGGGGGAATAATAATCACACAAACAAGGTTGTTCTGTTCAGGGCTGTATAATCGGAGTTGGAGTCGAGGAGTCTGAATCGGAGCAATTTTGGGTACCTGGAGTTGGAGGCTCCATAAACTCGGATGATTTTTTTTTTTTTTACCAAATCCACAACCCTGCTAAGTATTAGACTAACGAGTCAGTCTTGTCGTCAGTTTCATAAACGAAGGAGTTGGAGTCTGATGTTTTTTGTTCAGACCCCACAGCCCTGGTTCTGTTTGTGGTAGTGGTTGTGTGTGGGGATGGGGGGTGGGAAGATATAGAATTATTTATTATCCACTCAGTAGGATTCTGGTAGGTTCAGGGAAGGTGGCATTTTGGCAGGGGGTGGAGACTTAAATGACAACTTGCACTGATGATACATGGTGCTGAGCTGGCACAGCCAAAGTTTCAGGAGGAGAGGTGTATGGGTACTTAGTTTTATAAATCTTTAACTGAATAAAGCTGAGAAACGTTGATCTGTGTGACATTTATTTATTGCAAACCAGGTGTCAAGAGATTTCGGCAGTCAGATTTTCTAGCTTTTGGAAGGTCTTCACATTTGAAATTAGCTTTGGAAACATTTGTACTTTAATACTGTATAAATCTGTACAGACACAAGTCATTAACGAATGAGTCACTTCCTGTTTGCTGGGATTTGCCTGTAATTGAAGCTTTCAGAGATCAGGACTCAGGAACTGCTGCTTGTACTGTTTCATTTTTTTTTTCTTTGTGGGTTTTGTTGCTGTAGTGTTCAGTGTTTGCTGTAAGCACTGAGTCACCTCTGGTTTTCTCTACATCTTCTGCCATGATTTTCTTTGCTATGATCAGCCATGCACTTGTGAATCGATGCTTGCCGTTTCAGTCTCTCGTCTTACATCCTGACACACTTCAGCAGTTCTCCAAGTTTGGACAAGAGTAGCTTGGATGGGCAGTGTGTGTTATTTTTAACAGTAATATTGTCTTTGCATTCTTTGTGAATGACTCCTGCACCACAACCTCTTCCATTAAGGGCTGGTTCAGACGGACGTTTGTGCAGCGTCTACTGCCAGCGTTTGGGGCTTGGCGTTAAACGCTCCCATTCAAGTGAATGGGAGCGTTTGTACCAAGCTTTTACGTGCGTTTACACGAACGCGGCGTTCGGGTCCCGATTTTCCCTGGCGTTCAAGGAGCCCCTGGAAGCTACATGTAGCTTCCAGGGGCGGTTAACCGCGACGGGTAATATCCCCCTAGGGGAAGAAAAAACGCGAACGCAACGCGAACGCTGCTGAAAGCCTGAACGCATCACGAACGCAACGCCAACGAACGCAACGCCTCTGAACGTCCGTCTGAACCAGCCCTAAATCATCAGCTACTTAACTCCATTACTGTTACTGATGATATTGGTTAACTACAAGCTTTGTTGTAACTAGAAATCAGGCCTTGTTCTCGAGCAGAAATAGGCTGTGTGATTTTGGCAGAAGTGGCAAGTTCACTAACTTGTGTATTTACAAAGAGAGCAACCTGTGGGTTTCATTTTATAATTTTTATAGAAGTGTGGTAAATCTGGGTCGTTAAAATAATCATATATTTAGACCAGACTATCATTATTATTTATTATTAATATTTATTGTATTTATACGCCAACATATTACGCAGCGCTGCACAATAGATAAATGGGTTAACATACAAGGTAGAACATACGTAAACTCACAACAAAACAAGATCATGCAAATGATTTGATAACAATAGTGTCATAGGTCAAAATAGAGACTGTTCTATTCCACAAGAGGGGTGATGGTCAGTAAGATTGCATAATCAGGCTGGAAACACTAAAGGCTCATACACACATCAGACTATAGTCTTTGGAAAATGAAAGATCACAGACCAATCTTACCACCCTTCATGTAGTATGAGAGCCATACTCTACACCAGGGGTGCCCACACTTTTTCGGCTCGCGAGCTACTTTAAAATTCGCCGAGGCCAGGAGATCTACCAACATTTCAAATACTGAGCTTAGCATTAATAATGCTGGTATATTACTATACAAGTCTTGTATAGTCATATAACAACATTGTAAATGCTAAGTTTAGCATGGGACAACCACAAATTGCAATCTCATTGGCGGAGGATTTCCCCACACAGGCAATCTCATTGGCGGAGGATTTCCCCACACAGGCAATCTCATTGGCGGAGGATTTCCCCACACAGGCAATCTCATTGGCGGAGGATTTCCCCACACAGGCAATCTCATTGGCGGAGGATTTCCCCACACAGGCAATCTCATTGGCGGAGGATTTCCCCACACAGGCAATCTCATTGGCGGAGGATTTCCCCACAAATGTACCCCCACACAGTGACATTAACCCCCCTCCCCACCCCAGCATATTTGGCAGCAATCCTTCCCTCAACTAGGGGTGCCCACATTAAGCTCAGTTAAACCCCCTGCCACCCCCAGCCCTCCCTCCCCTCCCCCCGCATGGCTTCTATGAATAATAACTAAATCCCCTTCCCCCTGCAGCCCCACAGTAAACTAATTGGCCCCGACCTGCAGCGCGACCCGACCCACCAGCACCACAATTCTATTCTCCAACTTGGCAGCAATGCAATTCCTCCGCTCTCCAGTCCAGTCCTTCCAAAGATGGATGCGGTGGTAGAAGCCCGCGGGACAAGGGGGGGCGTGGCCACAACGCTTGACCATCACTGATGAGGGAGAGAAGACGCTCACAATTGGCTCCTCTCCCCCTCCAGCCACGCCTCTCCCATCAGCGCTGCTCAATTGGCTCCTCTTCCCCTCCAGCCACGCCTCTCCCATCAGCGCTACTCAATTGGCTCCTCTCCCCCTCCAGCCACGCCTCTCTGTTTAGCCGCGCCTCTCCCATCAGCGCTGCTTTGCTCGGAAGCAGATTCTGACAGCCGCAGCACGACACAGAGAACACGCGCGGCTATATTTAACAAGACGCGGCCAAGAGGCCGCGATCTACCAAATAGGCGGTGGCGATCTACCGGTAGATCGCGATCGACCTATTGAGCACCCCTGCTCTACACAGTCTTTTCTATGGAGCTGAACTCCACATCAGAAAAAAATCTTTGCAAGATGCTGCACACACAGATGCTGTACAGACACCAAATATCAGTATCTGCAAAAGATCTGTTCCTGCCAAAGATCCGTTCCTGCAAATTGCAATGATAGTCTATGAGATCTGCAGATCATCATACACACATGATTTAACTGACATTCATCTGCAGATCAAGCAATCCTCTGCAGATCTGAAAATCCATCCTGGTGGATCTGATCTGCAGATGAATGTCAGTTAAATCATGTGTGTATGATGATCTGCAGATCTCATAGACTATCATTGCAATTTGCAGGAATGGATTTTTGGCAGGAACAGATCTTTTGCAGATACTGATCTTTTGTGTCTGTACAGCATCTGTGTGTGCAGCATCTTGCAAAGATTTCTGTCTGATGGGGAGTTCAGCTCCATAGAAAAGACTGTGTAGAGTATGGCTCTCCTACTACATGAAGGGTGGTAAGATTGGTCTGTGATCTTTCATTTTCCAAAGACTATAGTCTGATGTGTGTATGGGGCTTAAGGGAGAAGGCCCTGCCAGAGGCTTACAATCTAAAGGGTGGGGGTGGAGATAATAGGTGCATCTTTTGAGAGGGTGTCTAACAGAACCTATTATGGTGCTGGTGTAGGGGGGTATGCGAGCATGAAGAGGTGAGTCTTGAGAGCTTGTTTGAAGGTATTAAAGGTGGGGGCGAGTCTGACGGCTGGTGGGAGCGAGTTTCAGAGAGTAGGGGTAGCCCTGGTATTAACCCTATCATGGGTTAATAATTGCCCGATAGGGCAAGCGATCCATCCCAACTACAGTTGTGACCATGAAGACTGGATCAGACTCATGCTGGCCACACACTGGTCAATTAAAGGACCATCGATTGACTTATCAATTCTTAGAATTGATTCAAAATAAATGAATCGATCGAACATGAATACCGTAGTTTTGTTTTTTTTCTCCCACCTTTAACTGGCGGCTATTTTCGATGACAAAATAAGCACCCTGATGAATCGGTGTAAAGGTCAATCCAATACATAATGAAAAGTCTCGCTTCTTGTTCCATCAATTGAAATAACCAGACATACTCGATCAATTAATTTTAAGAATTCAATCGAATATCGCCCGATAAGAATCTATTGTACATCAAAATGACAACTTGATTTTTGATCCATTTGATTCATTTATCAGTTTTAATAATCATTCGAAGAAAAAAATCAACCAGTGTATGGCTACTTTAAGGGCCCTTTTCCACCAGCGCTGGCTGAATCGCAAAGACGCAAACCGCTAGCGATTTTACAATCGCTACGGTTTGCTTTTTAACATAGGAATCGCGGTAGGTCATTTCCACTACCGCGATTCGTTTTTACGGGAACGCGAACGCGCGGCGGAGCGATATTTGCCGCGATTTTGCTATGCAGTGCATAGCAAAATCGCGGCCGCAAACGTCGGGGAATCGCCGGTAATTGCGATTCAGCAATCGCTAGCGTTCAGCGTGAACGCTAGCGACTGCTAGTGGAAAAGGGAAAAGGGCCCTAACGGTGCTTTTTATGTTTTTTCAAGGAACAAGGTAGTGGCACACAGTCCACATTAACCACTTCGACGCCCGGGTACAGTATATCTACGCTCCTTTGGACTTCACTTCCCCGCCCGGAGCCGCTACCGTCGGTGCCGCCGCTGTCCGCGCTCCCGCTCGCACGTGCGCGCACTCCCGCGATTGTGCACGCCGCCGCCCGCTCGCCCGGAGATCAATGAACGGGAAAATCCATTCCCGTTCGTTGATCTCTGGCCCCGCAATGATCGGCATGCTTCTATGAGAAGCAGCGTAATCATTGGGAAAAACTCAGTTTCCCACCCTCCCTTCCTGCAAGCGTCCTTCCGACGCTTGCAGGACACCAAAAAAAAAAAAAAAAAAAAAATGTGGCCATCTCGTGGCCAAAAAGTAATACTACACCCAAACATTTTTTTCACATACAAATACATTATTTTCACTATTAATTTTAACTAATTAACTCCCACACTCCCCAATTGTTACCAATATTTTTATTTTTATTTTTGAAATATTTAAATAAATTTAAAAAAATTACAATAAAAAAAAAAAACTTAAATAGTGACCTTAGGGATTGAAATCTTTAAATATTTATATCAAGAGGGTATAACACTGTTACTTTATAAATTATGGGCTTGTAATTAGGGATAGACACAAAACTGAAAAAAATGCACCTTTATTTGCAAATAAAATATTGGCGCCAAACATTGTGATAGGGACATAATTTAAACGGTGTAATAACTGGGACAAATGGGCATATAAGTTACATGGATTTTAATTATAGTAGCATGCATTATTTAAAAACTATAATGGTGGAAAACTGAAAAATGTTTTTTTTTCAAAATGTTTTCCTATTTTCCCATTAAAACACATTTAGAATAAAATAATTCTTGGCCTAGTGTCCCACCTAAAGAAAGCCTAATTGGTGGTGAAAAAAACAAGATATAGTTCATTTTATTGTGATAAGTAATGATAAAGTTATAGGCAAATTAATGTAATGCTGGGTACACACGATGAGATTTCCCGTTCGATTCCCGGATCGATTCGATTAAATCAAACATGTTCGATTGGATTTCGATCGATTTTTTTTCATGATAGGTATGCAAAATCGACGGAAAAAACGATCGAAATCCAATCGAACATGTTTGATTTAATCGAATCGATCCGGGAATCGAACGGGAAATCTCATCGTGTGTACCCAGCATAAGGAGCGCTGAAAGGAGAAAATTGCTCGGATGCTGAAGGGGTAAAACCCCTCAGTTGTGAAGTGGTTAAGGTCCAGGATCAACATGCATTAAATGGTAGACTTTTCTATTCAAGTGCTGGATCAAATGGCATAGATTAGCTTCCACCACACCTATTGCACGCCGTTTGCTGTCCTTTAAGCCAGAGTTACCCATCCTTATCCTCAAGGCCCAGTAACAGTACTTGTTTTGCAGTAAACTAAAAACATGCACAGGTGAGGTAATTGGTGTCTCAGCAGAGCTGATTAACTACCTCTGTGGATTTCCACAAAACATGCACTGTTGGTGGGCCTTGAGGACAGAGTTGGGGAACACTGCTCTAAGCCGCCAGTACTTGCTAGCAGATCGTTGGGGCAATTTAGAGTCTCACCTTACCTCCAGGCAAACCATGAATCCCTTCCTCCTCACCAGATTCACGGTCTCCCTTCCACGGCAACAATAATCTTCCAGTTTTAAGATAAATTCCTCAAAATATTTTCATAGCCCAACCATAAACTTCAAAAGATAATAAAAACTATTGCACGTTACAAATCCCCTGATTGTATATGCTTCTTTCCACTAGTTGTTTTTTTTTCGATGAGAAAAAAAAAGGTTTTCATGGAATTTACTTTTGCTGTCAGCATGAATGTATGTGTGTGTGTGTGGTGTGTGTATTTAAAAAAACCCCACAGAGTAAAAATGTAACAAACTGCTCAGAAGCACGCTCAAGGACATGTCATATAAGTGGGTAGTTGGCCTACATGCCTATAATTGTCAGTGCATTGTACAGCAGAGATTGGGGGAAGATATGACTATGCATGAGGGGGAGGATCCCTCCCCATAGTCCAAACACATGTGCCAATAAGAAGGCCTTGTTTAATGATTGATACAGCCCTCTATTGCTTTGAGAGAGCCCCGGTGGGAGGGGCGAAACGCGTCAGCAGGAGGAGTTGGAACAGGAGTGAGCGCTCACGTGACCCCAGACGCCCGCATTGTATCTCAAGTATAGTAAGTTACTGTGCATGGTGGTAATTTATAGCCATAAAGACGCCAGTCAGCGGGATAGCTGAAAGCAGAGGCTCGCTGGGTCACCAGCTTGAGTACTGCGGAAGTTCGGCAAATACGGCTACTTCATACTATGCCGAGACAAGGTAACGCGCAAGTACAGCTGGGTGCACCCGGAAAAGGAGTTGTGAGTAAACTGGAACAGCCCTGTGGGGAATGCATATTTTGCAACAATTATTGCATCAGTAAACTGTGTGATAATAGGCTTGCTTCACACTTAGCAATGCAGTAGTATTTGGTCTAATTGACCTGGACTAATTCAAGGTGCCCAAAACAGCACGGGCTGTAGGAGGAGTTGAATTGCACATAGAAGTTTTGTTAGTCCAGTCATCAATAGAGGCGTTGGAGATGGTTGGAAGCATTGAAGTTTTAGGAGCTAATTATTAGGAGCAAAAGAGTTTTGTGTCTGCCAATTGTGCTTGCAGTTGCTTTTTTGAGGCCTCTGTGCATCAGTGGTGGGTCCACTCACAATCAGACTATATTTGTGGCAGACATGATTAGCATAGGCTGATGCTGGGCGATCATGTTGTGCATTAACCTAATGGTGATTGGTGGAATACATGGGCGCTCCCTCCCGTTTCTTATTGTTTTTTTTTTTTAATGCTTTTTAAGGGGGGGGGGGGTAATCTAGCTGCTGTCCCACTGCAATTTTTGTACTAATACAATTTTTCTATACGCACATGCATGGCCACTTGGCTTTACTTTTCTATTGAACTTTGCCTTACCAGGTAGGCCCTCCTCTTTGAGTGCTGCATAATATACGGAGAGTCTGCTCACATTACTGATTAAATTACAGATTAAAATATTGCACTTACAAATATTGCACAAAAAAATCAAAACGCAACAAACTGCTCAGAATCACGCTCAAGGAAATGCCATATAAGTGGATAGTTGCCCTACATGCCTATAATTGTCAGTGCATTGTACCACCTAACTTATGCAGTGTCTGTAGACAACCTTAAGGTGGCCATACACATAGATTTGCAGCAAATTTGACCATCAGATTTCAGTCCGATGCCTGTCAGGACAAATCTGACTGGAATCTATCTGATGTGTGTCACACACTAGGAACAGACTTCCAATAGATTTCTCTCTGTTGCTAGGGAGAATTGGTCCATTGTAATCCAGTGGGGAGCCCCATGCTCCTGCCGACTTCCGATATGTGAGGTTCAAGACCGAGTAAAGGAGTTGGCCGTGGCGGAAAGGAGCGTTGGCGCTCGGAACACGGCAGGCCGAGTCTATGCAGAACAGACTGTGTGGAACGTGCATTTTGCATCTGCTCTAAGTGGGAACCAAACCTAAATAATTAAAGTAATATTGTAGAAAAGAATTGTATTAATGACATTTTCAGTACGGTTCCTCTTTAACTGTGTATTTTTTTTTCCGCTTCAGCTTTAGACCGGTATTTTGAAAATTGGTGGAAGTACTGCACAGTTGAGAGAAAATGGAGAAAGACGAGAAGATCAACAAGGGCGAGGAAGATGAGATGGTGAGCAGTTCTGTATTTTTCCCTTGGTTGTGTCTCCGCACAGAGCAGAGACATTTTATTTAAACGTTGGGGTGCCTCAGGGGGAGTGAGATGGCATATATTGAGTTTTATAATTGCTGATCGCTGAGGAATAGGTGTTGGATGACTCACCAGAACAATTCTGACAGAGCTCGCTGCTAGCTCTTTTTGAGAGATGTAAGAAGCAAGAGAGTGACAAAACTGATTTTCCTACACCTAAAACTGAACCATAAACTGAGCTTAACTCCAAATACACCACTCTCATTCATACGTGGCTCGGTAAGGTTTGAAAAAGAATTTACATACTGTATATGTAAGGCAATAAAGGAAATATCAAAATGGAATTGAATAGCAGAGTCTTTAGTATCTTGACTGCTTCTCTAAATTGCCTCCTTTTACAGCAGAGAAAAGGACAAGGGGCTGAAAGCCGGGAGTTTACACTCTTTCATGAAAATCTGTTACTGTTTTGTTTTTTTTATCTTGTGAAAATGGTCAAAATGTTTTTTTATTTATCTGCTGTAGCCCTCATTTGACTTGTGAGGACATTTTCTGTCTGTTACGGTGCGGTTGCCACCCTGTTGTGTACCTGGCTTATCGGAAGGTGACCTCCCTATAGCGGCACAATAGCCTTTAGTGTGTTCTCAGATATACAAGTGAGAGAGCAGCTTTAGAGTAAATATTCTTATCGAAGCATGCTAATCTGTAATTTACTGTGTACATTTATATATCTATATACATATTGGGAAGTAGTGTCTGCACATTCCTAGATTTTGCTTTAAAGCTGAATCGCACCTTTTTGAAGGGAGAAGGAGGAAAAAAAAGTGCACGGACGCCACTCTGTCATATATCGCCTCACATCCGCAACCAGCCTAAGCATGGGAAGTTGTGGTTGCTTGCTTAAAATAAATACATTTCAGCTTTTCTGTGTTGCATATTCCTGCAGTGGAATTTGTCTTCCTTTCCATATGCATGCTTATATTTCATGATGGGAGTTGGGCCTTTACTTGGTTTTACTACTACTACTACTTGTCTTCCCCAATCCAGGTCCATCTAGTTGAAAGCACAATCGTATCTACTTATGTCTGACAATGCTCCTTCTTGTTCCAAACAGTCATGTGACTTCCTGTAGTAAACAGACACACAGAAAGGAGAAGCTTAGAAAAGTGACCTTATTGTGGCACAGTTATAGAGCCCATAAAAGTATTGTCAGCCTAATATGGACTGGCAAACTATGATCTTGTGTCCACAGTTACCTAAACGTGGTCTACAGTCTTATTAAGCACTACACACAGGCCACCTTTAGTGTACAGGGCCAGGAACAGGTAAATATAAAAAAGCTCCCTGCACCGCTCTGCATAGCTGCATTAGGCAGCAACACGGCTTATGCTGTTAGTGGCCCTGGCACGCATTATCCAGCTTGAAATAATGCATGCAGGGCTCCTAACAAGTTAATCTTTAACAAGTTTCCTTTTGAACATGGTTGTCTTTGTGTGGCTTGTTGATGCTGCTTTGTTCTGCTCTAGTGCTTTACAGATCTGCCTTAATTTCATTGTAGGAGATTTATGGATACAGTCTGTGCCGGTGGAAGTTGGCTCTGGTGGCGATAGGAGTGCTGTGCACTGGTGGCTTCCTGCTGCTGCTTCTCTACTGGATGCCTAAGTGGCGTGTGAAGGCAACGTGCACTCGGAAATCTCTGAGAGACTGTAATGTTGTGCTGCTGAGAACCACTGTAAGTATGTTAGTGGCCAACCTGGCTGGGACTGGATGAAGTTACTTATGTGTACATAACAAACCTCAATTATTGCTATCAGCACTTTGCATGATTGATTCTCTGCTTTTACTGCAGGGTTTATTTTTCAACCTGCAAATTCAGTAGTGTTTAACAATACAACAGTCATGGCTTTTCTTTTTCCTATGTATGTATTTCATAAAAATGTGTAGTTCCTTTCAAGGCCGGTTCTAGGCTCTGGAGTGAGAGGAGAGCGAGCGAGGTGAAGAGGTCATCATTGGGGAAAATCAGCTGCTTGTGCTGTGTGAGAAGTCTGACTGTGAGTTAGGGGGGACGCAGGAGAGCAGCAATGTTTAATTTTACTTGCACAGCTGAAGGGAGGAGGTAGCACTGCTGTCCTGACTGAGGAGGAATGGCCGATTGGCTGTGTGTGAGCAGTTTGTTTGTCACGGACTCCCAGCCAGTGTGTTGTTGTGTTGAATTTCAGCATGTCATGATTCAAGTTGTTGCATATGCTTCCTTGCTGACTGAAAACATGAAGTGAAGCAGAGTAAATTGTCGGGTGCTGTGCGATCATTCCAAATGGGGGGGGGGGGGGCACATTCTCACAAGTTTGCCTCAGGCACAACCGGCCCTGGTTCCGTTGCATCCTGATAAGGGGAAGATCCTTTCGTATTTTATTTAAAACTCTGCTACTAGTTGCCTCTTTTTATTCACTAAAGCAGGGCTTCTCAAAGCACTCCCAGTGTGAGCCTCATGTAATAGCAATCTCAAACCAAAACTTACATATAATTTTTTTATATTGTTGTGTAATGAGAAACAAACCTGTAGGCGCCTTACCCACATGACACGCTTTCCGCTGCCATTGCTGAACCGCAATGCAACGCGATCGGTGGGGACATTAGAAGTGCGTAGACTGCCCTGGCTGATGTCCCCATCCATGTGCTGCCATTCTCTGGTGAATCTCAATGATTGCCAATGAACATAAGCAAACACATTGCGATTTCCATTCATTGTATGCATGAAATCATAATTGCATTGCCAAAAATCTGAATCTGAAAGGATTTTGTATGGACTTTTCTGTGTTACGATGAGTTCAGGTGAGGAAGGGATCTAATCATTTATTTTTACAGTCTCAGACTTATTTGAAGTAACACTATAACTGCACCCGTCATTCACCATACTGCAACTGTACACTGCTTAATCCATCTCAGAATAACCACAGACAGCAACCATGCAAGCTCAATGTACCCGAATAGCAATTATATGCCTGTCAATGCATCACACAGTACACAGACAGCAGGTTTGTACACTGGTCAGTGCTGCAAGACAACTATACATTATTCAGTGCATCTCTCAAGATCCAGCAATAGCTGCTGTTTGTCTTCCACCACTAATGTGCACCTCGGACTGTTTTCCGTTGGTCGGTGTGATCTCCAGAATGTCCTTTCTCTCTGTTTAATATTTCTGCAACCCCAAAGTGCTCCTCTACCAGTTTGCTGCCATGTATTCACACTCCTCCAAGAAAATTGCTTGTGTAACTTTAGCTCAATTCAGCTATACACCTGTAGCCAAAGATCCCACTTGTTTTTCTCTCTTGTGCGTTCTACCTCCAGCCAGTGTCCATCCCTCCCACCTGTGTGCGCTTCTGTTCTTCGCTTGTGGCCATGTCATCTGGCAAGTCACATGGCACAGTGATGAAAGGAAGTCTGGATGCTTCCATTCATAGTGCCAGGTGCTGTGTTCCTGCTGAGAACTGAGTAGAAGTTTAGCAGGGAGGCATGGGAAGGTGGCTGACATACTGCCATTTAAACCATAATTGTGGGTTTTGGGAGGTTATGAGAGAAAACCTAAGTCAAATATTTTTATGTGTATTTTTTTTATTTTTTTTTTACAAGGTGAGAGCTCATTACCCAAATTTCCCTCCAGAGCTTCCATGTAGCCGGATACTTCATGGTGATGGTTACGTATCTTCCCTGACTTGATAGCAAGGGGCTAGTACACACATCCAATCTGGATTGTCCAGTTTTGCCACTTCTACGTATTATGAGGGGCAACAATTATTTATTTATTTCCTTTGGTCAAATAGTGTAAGTAAGCTCTAAAGCCCCATCTACACCATACGATTCTTTGTGCGATTCGATTACGAGTCTATTTAAGTTCCGATTAAATCCGACATGTCCGATCGTTATTCAATTTGATTTGCCATTGTTTTAATCTAATCGTAATCGAATCGCACAAAGAATCGTATCGTGTAGATGGGGCTAGAATGAATTTGGCCAATCAAGATTGAATGTGTACTGTTCCTGAAAACTGAGCAACCTGCCACTAGCCTTCCCCTAGTCTGCAGAATTTCATACTGTGCATATTGCCCTGGGAGTACACCATGTTTTTAACATGTCAAACAAGTTTAGATCAATCCCAGGATTCAGGTATCCCACACCTTGTAAAAGTTATAATTACCAAGTAGCAAATGTGTGTCTCATTTATAAATGGGTGACTAGAAGCACTTATTTTTATGGTACCCTGAGGATCCTTTTATAACTTTCTTTGGGCACTTGTTGTTGAAAAACATGCATCTGTTGGAATCTGACTTCTACTAATAGTAACATTGTGAATTAATCAAAATATTAACTTCAACTGTCTGTCTTTGGTGAAGATAGAAAATATATTGGGTAGCTTTCTTGCTATATTCATATATTTTTATTTGTCTTTTTATGTTCTAGGATGAATTCAAACAGTGGTTTTGTGCTAAAGTACGCATTCGTCATTGTCCCGGAACTGACCCTCTTCAAAGTCCTGAATCTATAACAAGCAAAGTGAGCAATGGACATGCAAGCCATCTCCCTGACAGTCCCACTGAGCACAGTGAAGATCATTCAGTGTTTAATGCAGCAGCCCCATTATACGAGGTAAAAGATATTCTTACCCACGCGGTCATCATGTGTAAAGTCCCTGTCCAGCTGGGTGTGTTTATTTTGTTTCTTTTTTAACACTAAAGATTTCCCTCTTTCCTGCTTCACAGTAGTCCATTCACTAAAAAATAAAAGTTGGAGAATATATTTAATTTTACGATTTGCCGCTAGGTCATGTTTGCATCTGCCTCCTATTCTGAAGTCTAGTGCTGAAACCATGCCTTCTTGAAAGTTTCCAGTGTGGCTGGCGCATAGATCACCAAAGGGCTTCACTAGATATGTATCCATAAAATGGCCATGGTACAGAAAGCTTGCATTTACTGCTGTTATGCACATTCTTACAACTAGCTGTCCCTTTGCTGAGGATGCTGTTGTGTTCAGTGTTCCTTCCTCCCTGGTTCCCTTCCACTAGTTACTACTTCAACCTCACCTTGTATACATTTATATCACTGCTGCTTTTCTGAACCTCAACCTGTATCATTTGTGCTCCTCTTACCTCCACCTTTAACAAACTGTGCACAGCTATAGTTGGATGAATAGCAGGTTTATCAACACCTGCAGTACTGTTGGGTAATGTGGCAATCTCTTTTAGGATATAGCTCCCTGTCTTTGGTCAGCCTGATCAGGGTGTTGGGAAGAAGTAACTTGTTTCAACTGGTCAGAGTACAGTATGAGTCTAGATATGAGAGAATCTACTTACAAATGTTTAACTCGGTGTGATATGAGGCATAAACAGCAGCTTTCACATTGACTATTGACTGTTATGAAACTCTCGTAGACCAGATTTGGCTGCCTATTGTGGATCGCACCGTTGTTCTTGGCTCAGCGACTTTTCATGTGACTAGAGGTGTCAAGCACCCTTAGTGAGCAGTGTCAGCTTAGACCAGAAACTCATTGCTGGATCTTTGCCTGGATTGGAAAACAAGAAACCGGTTTACTTCATTGCAGTAGGTGTTATGACTTGCAGTGATGTTGCAGTCATAACACCTAGGTCTTCTAGTAAGACATTTTACCAAAAATCATGCTGTAAAGCAGAACTATGGCTTTTCTGTTTGTTCACAAACTTGTGAAAGAGATCTGTCGTCACGCAGCACTAGATATTGTATTGGCGCTGTATAAAGATACATTTTCAAAGCATGTTTTGAACACTTTCTATATATACTGTATATACTCCACTATAAGTCTAGAAATTAAGGTCTGACTCTCTAAATAAAAGTATAGGGGTAGACTTATACACGAGTCACGAGCAACACTGAACACACTGGGTGTTGTCTGTACTATTAGTGACATTCCCATTTGCAGCAAGTGACACTTTCTTGATAAAGAAAATGTCCAGAAAACACAAGTATGAAAGTCCTGGCCACGACAATTAACAAGGAAAGGGGCAGTGCAAAAATATTGGGCTACTGGAAGGGGGGTGAATAATTGCTGCACTTGTGGGTCAGGAGGTGTTACTGGCTGCACTTAAGGGACAGGAGGGTTAATGTCTGCAATAATGTATTCAAGGTAACATAAAGAGATAAGTGTAGAGACGCTGGCACAGCAGTAGATCCTTGTGAGGAAGAGGGAGGAGGGGGAAGGAGGCGGCACTGTCACCACGGCGGGCATGGAAGGTGTAAATCCCAGCGTGCTCAGGCAAATATGGTATCTGTGCATAAGAAGTAGGAGAAAAGCGCCGGCACTGCTGTCATTACTATTAGCAATGACCGCAGTGCCGGTGCTTTTCTCCTCCTTCTTATGCTGCAATAATGTATGTAGTGCAGTCAGTAACTGCTATTGGTCCCTAAGTGCAGCGGTTCATTCTTCCCGGTCTCAAAGTGCAGGCATTAAATTTGCTGGGTATACTTATACTTGAGTCAATAAAAAACATCCAGCTTTAAAGGGTCAATTATTGGAGTCGACTTATACACGAGGTTGACTTATATTAGAGTATATACGCTAATTTGCAGTTCAGTACAGGAACGCAGCTGTATTTACAGTGAAGTTATGCGGTCCTGCTTCAGAGGTGTATCATTACTGCTTTTGTCACACCACACTGTCTGCAAGCTGTAAGCTCCCTTTGCTTAGCCTGCAGCATCTAATGGCTTCTCACTGGCATGACCTCTGCGATTCCCAGGTATTGAGGTTCTTTCTGCTTAGGCTGTGCACAGAATGACCAGAAATGATTTGTAGCCAAAAGTGTGTTTTTTACTAAAAATAACATAATTTGGTAAGTGTGACGTGCCCCAGTGATTCATGTAATGTGGTTTCCATTGCTTGTGTCTGGACTGTTTTTATGCAAAGCTAAGTGAACTCTCTCTGTTTGGCAGGTTCCCTATTTCGTCCATCACAGCGTGACTTACTTCTGGAACAATTTGCACCAAACTTTCAGTTCCTTTGCGTAAGTGACCAATTTGACTGGTTATGCAGGTTATCAATGCTATACAGATTATAATTGCTACAGATGATTGCCAGCCCCACACTAGCAGACTGCCCATTTCCCTTCTTAACTGGTTTGCATGCCATGGTTTTTACCCTTAAAGGGAACCTTAACTGAACGGGGGGTAAAGAGTTTCACTTACCTGGGGCTATTACCAACCCCCTGCAGCAGTCCTGTGCCCTCGGCGCCGCTCTGGAATCCTCTGGTCCCCCGCTGTCACTTAGTTTCGTTTTTGACGACTCACCAGTCGCCGGCCGCCATGCGTATTATTGGACACATTCACCAATGCAATTAGCGCTATTGCGGACCGCAACGCGTACAAAAATACGCCGCACGCGTAGATATGTGGCAACGCGTATATTTGTACTCGTTGCGGTCCGCAATAGCGCTAATTGCATTGGTGAATGCGTCCAATAATACGCATGGCGGCCGGTGACTGGCGAGTCGTCAAAAACGAAACTAAGTGAAAGCGGGGGAACAGAGGATTCCAGAGCGGCGCCGAGGGCACAGGACTGCTGCAGGGGGCTGGTAATAACCCCAGGTAAGTGAAACTCTTTACCCCCCGTTCAGTGAAGGTTACCTTTAAGGTTCCTGACATTTTTGACACTTTAGCTGTGTTTTGATACAGCTGTAACTTTTTTTTAAATTACTTATGCCATCTTAGTGATATAGAATTTTTTTTTTCAGTACAATCAAGGCTTTCTTTAAAGGACTTCCGAGGCCAAAATGAAGAAAATTACACTATACCTTTTTATTAGCAGAATCCACGGAGGACGTCCCCCACTCCGTTCCGCCGTCAATGCAGGCTTTTGCGTTCCCCCAGGGCATGGCCCGACTCCACCGAACGGGTCGCATCGATTCCATCTCTAAGATGGCTGCCGCCTTGATCCGCGGCTGCGCAGTACGCTTTGCCGCAAGTGCGACTGCGCAGTGATGTGAGCATGCCCGACGTACACTTGGGGAGCATGCCGGGACCCACTACGCGGCGGGAGGTGGGCTAAAGGCTGCGCAGTCGCACTCGCGGCAAAGCGCACTGCGCAGCCGCGGATCAAGGCGGCGGCCATCTTAAAGGTGGAATCGATGTGACCCGTTCGGTGGGGTCGGGCCATGCCCTGGGGGAACGGAAAGGCCTGCATTGACGGCGGAACGTGCAGGACGTCCTCCGTGGATTCTGCTAATAAAAAGGTATAGTGTAATTTTCTTCATTTTGGCCTCGGAAGTCCTTTAACGCCCTGGGCGATACAATTACATCGCCCAGGAGGGGGCGCAGCACTTTTTAAATTTTTTTTTATTTTTTAAATCATGTAGCGAGCCATGGGCTCGCTACATGATAGCAGCTGCACAGCGGCATCCCCCCGCCCACTCCGATTGCCTTCGGCGATCAGAGTAAGCAGGAAATCCTGTTCAGAATGGGATTCCCTGCTGGGCTTCCCCGTTCTCCATGGAGATGGCGCCGGATGAAGTCACCGACGTCATGGACGGCGTGATGTCATGGACGTCGTGACGTCACCGACGTCATGGGCGTCGTGAAGTCAGAGGGAGTCCCGATCCACCCCTCAGCGCTGCCTGGCACTGATTGGCCAGGCTGTGCAAGGGGTCGGGGAGGGGGGGCTGCGCGGCACGGCGGGTAGCGGCAAAAAAGTGAATCTTTCAACAGAGATAGAGACGGTAGTGGTCAGATGATCACCTCTTCCCTCACAGGGGAGGGCTGGTGCACCCTCCCAGCTCTCCCATGACTAATTCATGGGGCTCATGAGATGGTAAGGTTGAGCTTGGACCGCAGTCAGACCGGTCTAATATGTAAAATCTCAAGACTCAACAGGAAAAGCAACGATAGGAACCAACTAGCCAGGTACTTTCAATAGTGTTATAGCTATAAGCACGTATGTGCAATGCACAAAACTGTTCATTGCAAATTAATTTGACATTATAAAGTTTACCATTTGCCTGTAGTATTTTCAGTAGAGGCGTTACATAAATTTGAATCCCCATCCATTGTTCTCCTGCAGCACACAGTAGTGAAGAAAAAAATATAAAGACACAAGTACACTAAAGAGTCAGTTGCCTCTCTGGCTTTTGTCATGTCTGTGGTTGTAGTATAATGCCAGCCTGCGCCTGTCCAGTAGATTGGGAAAATGTATGTGTACATACATTGATGGATTGTTTTGAAGCTGGACTTCTGCCAAAGAGCAATACAATATCAATTGTATGCAGGTCCAAACAGATGATCAAATATGCTGCTTTATGTCCTGTTGTGCTGCTTGATGCAGTAGTTGCCTGTTAGATAAAATGTTGTGAAAGCCTTTGATTGTCCTCTTTTCATTCACACCCCCCACCCACCCCCATGCTTTCTACAAGCATACATCGGTGACCTGCGGCAGATTGGGACAGTTGTGCTTCTTCTAGGGACTTTTTTTTCCCACGTATGCCTTAACCTTTGTCTAAAAACAGTTTTCTAATGTTATAGGGGTCTGGATGAAGGGATTTCTTGTTCTGCTATTCACAGTGAGCACAGCAAGGGATTAAGCAAAGAACAACATGATTACAGGTATACGACTTGATTTTATTTTTGTTTTTACTTGCTTTGTTTAGCAATTAAAGTAAAGGAAAACAGAAACATAATTATCATAAGCTACAACTTCATGTATTAGAACAGTGCAGAAAGCCACTTATAGCTAATATATCTAGCTATTAATGTGTTACTCAGCTCATATAACATCAATCAACTTCATTTACAGCTCTTTCACTTTGAAATTTTATAATTCAGTTTGAAATGAGTTGGCTTAGTTCTTGAGCCTTGAGGAGGGCCACTGGAGCATTTTCGGCCACGATTTGAGTTTTTTGCACTTTTGGAGTGATTTGATTCAGGGAATGCAAGGTCCAAAATCGCATTCCCTGAAAAATGCTTTGTAAATCGCGCCCAGTTTTTAGTGGCAAAATCGCAAGCCCTTCTGATTCTGATACCCTTCAAGACTCTTCTAAGTCTATAGTAACTGGAAAGTCCAGCCATGACTCCCACACGTTTGTGAACTTATTTAGGTATCCTTTAAGTCTTATAAACCACTTTTTGGAGTGGAATGATGGTATTTACAAATGTTATCCATTGTCACATTGAGTGAGTAGGAAGTTCACAATGGTGTGTAAATGGTTCCTCATTCAAAAATATATATACAGTACAGGTCGGTGAGGGTGTCCAGCATTTGCTGGCAGAGCTTAGATACCATTGGGTAGCTCCAAATCATATGGCAGTAATCGGTCATTTTCCTAACACCTTTGATAGCTTGTAGATATAGTTACCTTTTATCCTAGTAACTTTTTTTGTGTGGCTTATATAGGCCTAACGTATATATTTCGTTGTAGACTTCTGGAGATAGTTTCCGTCTATTTTTTTTTTTGTACCTTCCTTAACCACTTCAGCTCCCCATTTTGAGCCTCAAGTCCGCGGCAGGTGCTGCAGCAGCAGGGTCATGAGGCCCATGTCTGTGCAGTCTTTGGTGGTGTGCGCGCGCGCGATTGTGCGGATGGAACCCCGCGATTGCAATGGTCCCGGCGTTAGGGGGATTGGTGGCGGGTGACAGAAGTCCCCTGAGCCACTCCATGCATGGCCGCCGAGAATGATCACTGTTTTTGTTAGAAAAACAGTGATCACTCAATTGGTGCAGCTGTACTCCCTCCCGTTCGCTTGTTTCCTCTGCCGATTGTTAGGTTAGTGAATGGGAGCTTTGTTCCCATTCATTTATCTCCCCCTCTAGGTCACCGTGATTGCTGACATTGAGATGCCTGCCTCTCTTCTGAGTAACGCAGCTATGCATTACTTCCTAATAAGCGTACTTATTGTACATTATTGAGGACATTTTGTGGCCAAATAGTTATTACACCTACATACATAAGGGAATACCTTTTTTTTATATGTATTTTGGGTTTGTGATTAGTGGTGGATGTAAAACTGAAATAATGCACCTTTTTATTTCCAAATAAAATATCGTCACCATACATTGTCCTAGTGATATAATTTAAACGTTGCAATAACCCGGAAAAGTGGGCAAATAAAATGTTGCTTTTATCCACAGTAGAACGTTTTATTTTAATACTCTAATGGCCGAAAACTGAGAAATTATTTTTTTTCTTATTATTCCCATTAAAATGCATTTAGAATAAAAGAATTCTTAGCAAAATGTACCACCCAAAGAAAGCCTAATTGGTGGTGGAAAAAACAAAGTTTAGATCATTTCGTTGTAATAAATAGACAAGACAATTAACATCTATATCGTGCTTTTCTCCTGGCGGACTTAAAGCGCCAGAGCTGCAGCCACTAGGAGACACTCTACAGGCAGTAGCAGTGTTTGGGAGACTTGCCTAAGGTCTAAGGTCTCCTACTGAATAGGTGCTGGCTTACTGAACAGGCAGAGACGAAATTCGATCCCAGGTCGCCTGTGTCAGAGGCAGAGCCCTTAACCATTACACTTTCCAGCCACACGTGCTGTAAGTCCTGTTTAAGTGATGGTTATTGGGGAATAAAAGGGAGGAGTGCTGAATTGTGAAAATTCCTCACGTCCATACAGTGAAAATCAGGGGGCTGAAATGGTTAATACTTAGTCCATTTCATTTATTTCTACATACTGTATAATCGGCTTTAGCGGCTCAACTCTGCTTCACTACCAGAGCTTCCTGAGTGATGCAGTGCATAGCTGAATTTACTAGTAGTCATCCCCCAACATAAAATACAAGTCTCTCTCTCTTTACGTAACTAGCAAACCCCAGGTGTAAAAATCCCCAATTCCCCCATTGTAAAAAAATCTGTTTCCTCTGCATGGTTTGGGACAAGAAGGGCCCATGACTGAATATGCGCTGAGTGTGTATGCGTTCATAAACCACGCTTGCTCAGTTACAAGAATTGTTCATGTGCACTATTGAGCTGCAAATTCCCAGTGGACAGCACCTATGTTAGGATTGAGTGTGGTAAAACTAGGAACGGAAGGGACATCGGTAGCAGCAAAGGGTGCAAAGTAGTTACTAAGCATTCTAGAAGCACCCATCATTCTTTTGTTTTATAAGTTAGATCCACTTCAGGTTTGCTTTAGCATGCCCCCATATACAGGTCCTTCTAAAAAATGTTTTAGAAAAAATTAGCATATTGTGATAAAGTTCATTATTTTCTGTAATGTACTGATAAACATTAGACTTTCATATATTTTAGATTCATTACACACAACTGAAGTAGTTCAAGCTTTTTATTGTTTTAATATTGATGATTTTGGCATACAGCTCATGAAAACCCACAATTCCTATCTCAAAAAATTAGCATATCATGAAAAGGTTCTCTAAGCGAGCTATTAATCTAATCATCTGAATCAACTAATTAACCCTAAACACCTGCAAAAGATTCCTGAGGCTTTTAAAAACTCCCGCCTGTTTCATTACTCAAAACCGCAATCATGGGTAAGACTGCCGACCTGACTGCTGTCCAGAAGGCCATCATTGACACCCTCAAGCAAGAGGGTAAGACACAGAAAGAAATTTCTGAACTAATAGGCTGTTCCCAGAGTGCTGTATCAAGGCACCTCAGTGGGAAGTCTGTGGGAAGGAAAAAGCCTGAGGAAGTTTGTGGAGAAGGACCGATTCCAGACCTTGGGGGACCTGCGGAAGCAGTGGACTGAGTCTGGAGTAGAAACATCCAGAGCCACCGTGTACAGGCGTGTGGAGGAAATGGGCTACAGGTGCCGCATTCCCCAGGTCAAGCCACTTTTTAACCATAAACAGCGGCAGAAGCGCCCGACCTGGGCTACAGAGAAGCAGCACTGAACTGTTGCTCAGTGGTCCAAAGTACTTTTTTCGGATGAAAGCGACTTTTGCATGTCATTCGGAAATCAGGGTGCCATAGTCTGGAGGAAGACTGGGGAGAGGGAAATACCAAATTGCCTGAAGTCCAGTGTCAAGTACCCACAGCAGTCAGTGATGGTCTGGGGTGCCATGTCACCTGCCGGTGTTGGTCCACTGTGTTTTGTCAATGCAGCTAGCTATCAGGAGATTTTGGAACACTTCATGCTTCCATCTGCTGAAAAGCTTAATGAAGATGATTTCATTTTTCAGCATGACCTGGCACCTGCTCACAGTGCCAAAACCACTGGTAAATGGTTTACTGACCATGGTATTACTGTGCTCAATTGGCCTGCCAACTCTCCTGACCTGAACCCCATAGAGAATCTTTGGGATATTGTGAAGAGAAAGTTGAGAGTCGCAAGAACCAACACTCTGGATGAGCTTAAGGCCGCTATCGAAGCACCCTGGGCCTCCATAACACCTGAGCAGTGCCACAGGCTGATTGCCTCCATGCCACGCCGCATTGAAGCAGTCATTTCTGCAAAAGGATTCCTGACCAAGTATTGAGTGCATATCTGAACATAATTATTTGAAGGTTGACTTTTTTGTTTTTTTTGTGTCTCGCACATAATAAATACCTAAGCTCTGTCCCCTCCCCATTTCATATTTTTTTTTTTACAAAGTCTATATTGTATAGCTCCGTACATAGAACAATTGACACCTCTCTATGGCTATAGTTGCATATGGCCCATCAATCTCGTGGTGAACCAGAACTCCTAGGAGTGTGTATGGCTAAAAGGACTTAAGTCTAATGTCTCGCCTAGAAATGCGTAATATGCTAATAATTTCAAGTTACTGCACATTTTATGCTAATTTTGTGAAAATTATGTAGTCCGGAATTGGACCAACCTAAATCGGCTGCTGTTTCATTTGATTAGTTCATTTCCAAGCTGCATTAAGTTGCGTAAAAGTAACAATTTGCACCAACTCAATTATTAGTATCCCTAAATGTGCATACACATATCTAATTTCCATTGGCCGATCACTGACCAATTTTACCATCTGCATGTAGCATGAGGACCAACAGGCTTTAAATACTATGAACAGATTGTGTGGTAAGCTGTCATACTACATAGAAGTGATAAAATTGGCAAATGATTGACCAATCAAAATTAAATGTGTGTACTAGGCTTTAGTCCCACTTTAGTCATACAGAATTTCATACACAAATATTGCTCAACCCAATCTTTTATGACTGCTTACTTGAGATCATTATATAAATGCTAATCTTACGTTTTCTGAAGTAATGACTATAGGACATTTTTATTTTTTAATGTATTTTTATTTAAATTTGTAGCCACTAGATGGCCCTACACATTATCCTGTGTTACCAGGAAGTGTTTGATCACTTTTTTTTACTCTACTGTTTACTTTCATTTTAATGAATGTTCATGGCTTCTGATGTCATGTTCATTTATACACAAGCACTTTGGTTCAGGGAACGCATGTTCCCGTTCACCAATCGCCTATGAGTAGGTCCCCGCCATGAACGAGTGGTGGGAGCTCGCAACCACCCGCTGTTGATAGGATGTGACTGTACGTCCTGTTTGAGCAAGTGAGGCACAAACTGGACATGTACAGTATATACATCCAGTTTGTGTTAAAGGGAAGGCTCAGGCACAGGCAAAAAAAAAATAAAAATCCAAATCCACTTACCTGGGGCTTCCTCCAGCCCGTGGCAGGCAGGAGGTGCCCTCGGCGCCGCTCCGCAGGCTCCCGGTGGTCTCCGGTGGCCAGGTCGGGCTTCTTCTGCGCTCCAATCTGCGTTTCACGCGGGCGCGATGACGTCATCGGACGTCCTCCGGGCTGTACTGCGCAGGCTCAGAACTACTGAGCCTGCGCAGTATAGCCCAGAGGACGTCCGATGACGTCATAGCGCCCGTGTGAAACGCAGATTGGAGCGCAGAAGAAGCCCGACCTGGCCGCCGGCCTGTCCAGGTCGGGTCGGCCACCGGGAGCCTGCTGAGCGGCGCCGAGGGCACCTCTTGCCTGCCACAGGCTGGAGGAAGCCCCAGGTAAGTGGATTTGGATTTTTATTTTTTTTATGCCTGTGCCTGAACCTTCCCTTTAAGTGGTTATGGTAGGAATGCAGGTAGTTTTTTGTTTTAGACAAAGTTTGAAAGTCTGTGGGCCATATGCAATTCACTTTTTCACCTTAGTTTTCTCCTAGGAGATAATGGGCCTGATTCACAAAGCGGTGCTAACAGTTAGCACGCTAGTGAAAAGCCCTTTATCACGCCTAAACTCTGTTTAGGCATGATAAGTTTAGGTGTGAAAAGTTTAGGCATGATAAGTTTTTAGGCGTGATAAGTTTAAGCACCAACTGGGTTAGCACCGCAGTGCACAGCTGATCAAAAGTTTTGCGCTAGCAAAGTCTGGTGCACTGTGCATAGAGTTTAATGGCGCTGCTTTGCGTGCGGGACTTTGCGCACTATCTAAACTTATCATGCCTAAACTTATCATGCCTAAACTTATCATGCCTAAACTTATCATGCCTAAACTTATCATGCCTAAACTTATCATGCCTAAACTGAGTTTAGGCATGATAAAAATGGTTATCACGCCTAAAGTCTTTAACTGGGTTATCACCGCTTTGTGAATCGAGCCCAATTATTCATCTTCAAATTAAAATACCTTTCCAGCATTTTTCAACAAAAAAATTGCCAAAAAGTAAGTGAAAAAGGACTAATAAAATTATTTTGAACATTTGTGTGCTTTTTGATGGCTTAAAGGGCATTTTATTGACTAATGTAAAAATATCACCTAGGAGAAAACTCATGAGAAAAAGTTAATTAGTTGTTTTGGTCAGCGATTAAGATTTCAGTTTTACTTTTAAATGTATCACCGCTGTTGCAACAATTGTCATACATTCTGAGATTAAACCTTTTTTTTTTTTTTTTTTCTTTCCATTTTAGAAAACTCTTTTATGGAATAAATGAAATTAATGTTAAAGTGCCTTCTCTTTTTAAACTTCTGATTAAGGAGGTAAGATTTGAGACCTACTATTGGTAGTATAGACCGGAGCCCTAACCATAACCCCTTCCCTGCCTGGTACACACATTCAGGCTGGTACACACATTCAGTTTTGATTGAACAATTTTACCACCTCCAATATGAGCGCTTACCTACACAATCTGTTCATAGTATTCAAAATCTATTGGCTTTCATACTACATGGAGTTGGTACAATTGGCCATGCAAAATTGGATTTTGTACCAGATTGTAGGCTACACTCACACTGACATGTTGCGTCAAACAATATAATCACATATCAAGCACAATGTAATTGTATGTTCACAGCAGCACATTAGCAATATGGTGCAAACTGAATCCATTGGGCAGCACAGGGAAAAGCAAGAACCCTATTAAAGTTGACCCTCCACCATGTAGTCTGGAAAAAAAATGGCCCTCCATGCCAGTGAAGTTGGACAGCACTGCATTGGAATATTGCAAGGCATGCTGTGCAGTACATTGTGTGTGTTTTACAGTTGCTGTGAGGCAAACTTTTCATGAACTGTATGCTTCACTGCATGTACAATGTGACACTTTGCCTTCATTGCATTGTGATCCTGTTTTTACAGGGTACAAAACACCCCTCAGTGTGAAGTCTAGTCTTACTGAATCCCTTCCTCAATATTTTACCGCAGACTGGCCCTGTAAATGGTACCTGAACTACCTCTATCTCCTGATCCAAGCCCTTTCCTTATTTGTCGCTTCCCCTAGCTTATAAACCCAACCTAACCCTATCCTACCCATGAGACATTTCTGGGGCCCAACTTTGTCTCCCTAAAAACCCAGACAATGATTTTAAATCTTTAGTGTACCCGAGGCAAATAAAAGCTGCATACTTTGCTTGGTAGAGAGAAAGTCTTGAGGTGGACATGTGAAGCCCTCTTTATAGATAAGTAGCCAACTTGGGTTCACTTTAATGGTGCCCATACATGGGACAATAAAAACGTTGATTGCCACGTTTATAAAAATCCGATCTGATATGTTGGAAAACATCTTTATCTGATATGTTGGAAAACATCTTTATAATCTAACATAATTATCTAATTGAAAAAAATAAGAAATTGTACCATGTATTGGACATAAGATTAAAGGGTAGGTTCAGGGAGGGTGCCTAAAAAATAAAAATCAATTTTGACTTATCTGGGGCTTCCTCCAGCCCGTGGCAGGCAGGAGGTGCCCTCGCCGCCGCTCCCGGTGGCCGACCCGACCTGGCCAGGCCGGCTGCCAGGTCGGGCTCTTCTGCGCTCCAAGGCCCAGCACTTCTGCGTCCCACGCCGGCGCGCTGACGTCATCGGACGTCCGCCGGGCTGTACTGCGCAGGCGCAGTAGTTCTGCGCCTGCGCAGTACAGCCCGGCGGACGTCTGATGACGTCAGCGCGACCGCGTGGGACGCAGAAGTGCCGGGCCTTGGAGCGCAGAAGAGCCCGACCTGGCAGCCGGCCTGGCCAGGTCGGGTCGGCCACCGGAGACCATCGGGAGCATGCGGAGCAGCGGCGAGGGCACCTCCTGCCTGCCAGGGGCTGGAGGAAGCCCCAGGTAAGTGGAAATTGATTTTTATTTTTTAGGCACCCTCCCTGAACCTTCCCTTTAAGATTTCAATAATTGCCAATCAGCATGAATACTATGGTTGTCTATATGCATATGTACTTTGGTTGTCTATATACTGTACATATAAATGTGTAAACCTTGACGCTAACTCGTGTCTCATTTTGTACCTACAGGTTCTCAATCCTTTTTACATTTTTCAACTGTTCAGTGTTATTTTGTGGAGCACAGATGAATATTACTTCTATGCAGCAGCCATTGTCCTAATGTCTGTAATATCCATTATCAGCTCTCTGTATACCATTAAAAAGGTAAAATGTAGTCCCACTTTTGCACAGTTATAATGCTTCTACCATCATAGTTCTTTATTCATAAGGTGCTACTGTATTACTGAGCATTGTACATTATATGTGGAGACTCTTGATCACGAAAAGCTTAGTCTGTGACTTTAAAATGGGGGTTTGACCAGAACTCATTGTTATACCGGTTGTTTGGTTTTAACCACTTGCCGACCGCCCACAGCCCATGGGCGGCGGCAAAGTGGACGCCTAAAGGACCGCAATACGCCTTCAGGCGGCGCGTCCTTTAGGCATGCCGGGGGAGCGATCGCGTCATTGATGACGCGCGCTTCCCCCGGCAACTGGCTCCGCCCACCCGCCGTAACATCCCGCCGGCCATACGGAAGTGCCGGCGGGATGTTAACCCCGCGATCGCCGCTACAAAGTGTATAATACACTTTGTAATGTATACAAAGTGTATTATACAGGCTGCCTCCTGCCCTGGTGATCCCAGTGTCCGAGGGACCACCAGGGCAGGCTGCAGCCACCCTAGTCTGCACCCAAACACACTGATCTGCCCCCCCCCGCCCACTGATCGCCCACAGCACCCCTCAGACCCCCCCCTGCCCACCCCCCAGACCCCTGTTTGCACCCAATCACCCCCCTAATAACCCATCAATCACTCCCTGTCACTATCTGTCAACGCTATTTTTTTTTATCCCCCCCCCCCCCCTGCCCCCTGCCCCCTCCTGATCACCCCCTCACCCCTCAGATTCTCCCCAGACCCCCCCTCAGACCCCCCCCCCCTGTGTACTGTATGCATCTATCTTCCCTGATAACCTGTCAATCACCCATCAATCACCCATCAATCACCCCCTGTCACTGCCACCCAACAATCAGCCCCTAACCTGCCCCTTGCGGGCAATCTGATCACCCACCCACACCAATAGATCGCCCGCAGATCCGACATCAGATCACCTCCCAAATCCATTGTTTACATCTATTCTCTCCTCTAAACACCCACTAATTACCCATCAATCACCCATCAATCACCCCCTATCACCACCTGTCACTTTTACCTATCAGATCAGACCCTAATCTGCCCCTTGCGGGCACCCAATCACCCGCCAACACGCTCAGATTGCCCTCTGACCCCCCCTTATCAATTCGCCAGTGCATTAATTACATCTGTTCTTCCCTGTAATAACCAACTGATCACCTGTCAATCACCTGCCAATCACCTATCACCCATCAATCACCCCCTGTCACTACCACCCAACAATCAGCCCCTAACCCGCCCTTGCGGGCAAACTGATCACCCACCCACACCAATAGATCGCCCGCAGATCCGACATCAGATCACCACCCAAGCGCAGTGTTTCCATCTATTCTCTCCTCTAAACACCCACTAATTACCCATCAATCACCCCCTATCACCACCTGTCACTGTTACCCATCAGATCAGACCCTAATCTGCCCCTTGCGGGCACCCAATCACCCGCCTACACGCTCAGATTGCCCTCAGACCCCCCCTTATCAATTCGCCAGGGCATTATTTACATCTGTCCTTCCCTGTAATAACCCACTGATCACCTGTCAATCACCTGTCAATCACCCATCAATCACCCCCTGTCACTGCCACCCATCAATCACCCGCTGTCACTGCCACCCATCAATCAGCCCCTAACCTGCCCCTTGCGGGCAATCTGATCACCCACCCACACCAATAGATCGCCCGCAGATCCGACGTCCGATCACCTCCCAAGTGCAGTGTTCACATCTGTTCTCTACCCTAAACACCCACTAATTACCCATCAATCACCCCCTGTCACTGCTACCTATCAGATTAGACCCCTATCTGCCCCTAGGGCACTCAATCACCCGCCCACACCCTCAGAATGCCCTCAGACCCCAGCCCTGATCACCTCGCCAGTGCATTGCTTGCATCTATTCCCCCCTCTAATCACACCTTGAGACACCCATCAATCACCTCCTGTCACCCCCTAGCACACCTACCCATCAGATCAGGCCCTAATTTGCCCCGTGTGGGCTCCTGATCACTCGACCAAACCCTCAGATCCCCCTCAGACCCCCTTCCGATCACCTCCCCAGTGCATTGATTGCATCTATTTTCCCCTCTAACCACCCCCTGAGACACCCATCAATCACCTCCTGTCACCCCCCTAGCACTCCTATCCATCAGATCAGGCCCAATACAACCTGTCATCTAAAAGGCCACCCTGCTTATGACCGGTTCCACAAAATTCGCCCCCTCATAGACCACCTGTCATCAAAATTTGCAGATGCTTATACCCCTGAACAGTCATTTTGAGACATTTGGTTTCCAGACTACTCACGGTTTTGGGCCCGTAAAATGCCAGGGCGGTATAGGAACCCCACAAGTGACACCATTTTAGAAAAAAAGACACCCCAAGGTATTCTGTTAGGTGTATGACGAGTTCATAGAAGATTTTATTTTTTGTCAAAAGTTAGCGGAAATTGATTTTTATTGGTTTTTTTTCACAAAGTGTCATTTTTCACTAACTTGTGACAAAAAATAAAATCTTCTATGAACTCGCCATACACCTAACGGAATACCTTGGGGTGTCTTCTTTCTAAAATGGGGTCACTTGTGGGGTTCCTATACTGCCCTGGCATTTTAGGGGCCCTAAACCGCGAGGAGTAGTCTAGAAAACAAATGCCTCAAAATTACCCGTGAATAGGACGTTGGGCCCCTTAGCGCACCTAGGCTGCAAAAAAGTGTCACATGTGGTACCGCCGTACTCAGGAAAAGTAGTATAATGTGTTTTGGGGTGTATTTTTACACATACCCATGCTGGGTGGGAGAAATTTCTATGTAAATGGTCAATTGTGTGTAAAACAAATCAAACAATTGTCATTTACAGAGATATTTCTCCCACTTAGCATGGGTATGTGTAAAAATACACCCCAAAACACATTATACTACTTCTCCTGAGTACGGCGGTACCACATGTGTGGCACTTTTTTACACCCTAAGTACGCTAAGGGGCCCAAAGTCCAATGAGTACCTTTAGGATTTCACAGGTCATTTGGTTTCAAGACTACTCCTCACGGTTTAGGGCCCCTAAAATGCCAGGGCAGTATAGGAACCCCACAAATGACCCCATTCTAGAAAGAAGACACCCAAAGGTATTCCGTTAGGAGTATGGTGAGTTCATAGAAGATTTTATTTTTTGTCAAAAGTTAGCGGAAAATTGATTTTTATTGTTTTTTTTCACAAAGTGTCATTTTCCACTAACTTTTGACAATAAATAAAATCTTCTATGAACTCACCATACTCCTAACGGAATACCTTGGGGTGTCTTCTTTCTAAAATGGGGTCATTTGTGGGGTTCCTATACTGAACTGGCATTTTAGGGGCCCTAAACCGTGAGGAGTAGTCTGGAAATCAAATTCAGCAAAATGACCTGTGAAATCCTAAAGGTACTTTAGCGCAGTTAGGGTGCAAAAAAGTGCCACACATGTGGTATTGCCATACTCGGGAGAAGTAGTACAATGTGTTTTGGGGTGTATTTTTACACATACCCATGCTGGGTGGGAGAAATACCTCTGTAAATGACAATCTTTTGATTTTTTTACACACAATTGTCCATTTACAGAGTTATTTCTCCCGAGTACGGCGATACCACATGTGTGGCACTTTTTTGCACCCTAACTGCGCTAAAGGGCCCAAAGTCCAATGAGTACCTTTAGGATTTCACAGGTCATTTTGCGGAATTTGATTTCCAGACTACTCCTCACGGTTTAGGGCCCCTAAAATGCCAGGGCAGTATAGGAACCCCACAAATGACCCCATTTTAGAAAGAAGACACCCCAAGGTATTCCATTAGTAGTATGGTGAGTTTATAGAAGATTTTATTTTTTGTCACAAGTTAGTGGAAAATGACACTTTGTGAAAAAAACAATAAAAATCAATTTTCCGCTAACTTTTGACAAAAAATAAAATCTTCTATGAACTCACCATACTCCTAACGGAATACCTTGGGGTGTCTTCTTTCTAAAATGGGGTCATTTGTGGGGTTCCTATACTGCCCTGGCATTTTAGGGGCCCTAAACCGTGAGGAGTAGTCTGGAAATCAAATTCCGCAAAATGACTTGTGAAATCCTAAAGGTACTCATTGGACTTTGGGCCCTTTAGCGCAGTTAGGGTGCAAAAAAGTGCCACACATGTGGTATCGCCGTACTCGGGAGAAGTAGTACAATGTGTTTTGGGGTGTATTTTTACACATACCCATGCTGGGTGGGAGAAATAACTCTGTAAATGGACAATTGTGTGTAAAAAAAAATGAAAAAATTGTCATTTACAGAGATATTTCTCCCACCCAGCATGGGTATGTGTAAAAATACACCCCAAAACACATTCTACTACTTCTCTTGAGTACGGCAATACCACATGTGTGGCACTTTTTTGCAGCCTAACTGCGCTAAGGGGCCCAAAGTCCAATGAGCACCTTTAGGCTTTACAGGGGTGCTTACAAATTAGCACCCCCCAAAATGCGAGGACAGTAAACACACCCCACAAATGACCCCATTTTGGAAAGTAGACACTTCAAGGTATTCAGAGAGGGGCATGGTGAGTCCGTGGCAGATTTCATTTTTTTTGTCGCAAGTTAGAAGAAATGGATTCTTTTTTTTTTTTCTTTTTTTTTGTCACAAAGTGTCATTTTCCGCTTACTTGTGACAAAAAATAATATCTTCTATGAACTCACTATGCCTCTCAGTGAATACTTTGGGATGTCTTCTTTCCAAAAAGGGGTCATTTGGGGGGTATTTATACTATCCTGGAATTCTAGCCCCTCATGAAACATGACAGGGGGTCAGAAAAGTCATAGATGCTTGAAAATGGCAAAATTCACTTTTTGCACCATAGTTTGTAAACGCTATAACTTTTACCCAAACCAATAAATATACACTGAATGGTTTTTTTTTTATCAAAAACATGTTTGTCCACATTTTTCGCGCTGCATGTATACAGAAATTTTACTTTATTTGAAAATTGTCAGCACAGAAAGTTAAAAAAATCATTTTTTTGCCAAAATTCATGTCTTTTTTGATGAATATAATAAAAAGTAAAAATCGCAGGAGCAATCAAATAGCACCAAAAGAAAGCTTTATTAGTGACAAGAAAAGGAGCCAAAATTCATTTAGGTGGTAGGTTGTATGAGCGAGCAATAAACCGTGAAAGCTGCAGTGGTCTGAATGGAAAAAAAGTGGCCGGTCCTTAAGGGGTAGAAAGACTGTGGTCCTCAAGTGGTTAATTAAAATGTAAAATCTTGCTTTTGAGCTATTAAAGGCCAGAGTTGCTTTTAAACCTGAAACTAGTAACTTTATCTTGCCATTTGTAGTTCAGTCTTGCTTCTCTGAGATTTCTGAAAATCCTTGTTGGCATAATGCAGTCTGTGGGAAAGGGAGTAATTGGACAAGGTTGGAAGTTGGTGCTTATTTTTTTTTCCCCACAATGCTATGATCAGCTTGGAAAATTCATTGGATCTAAACCTTCTGTGCAGCTATTAGGCCACGTGGGCCATATGCAATTCACCTTTTCACCTGAGTTTTCTCCTAGGCGAAGTTTTCAAACTTGTCAATAAAATGCCTTTTTAACCGCTTACAGACAGTGGTGATTGAAATCTATGCCCTGTTTTGATCCCCTAATACGTAAGGGGCATAGATTTCACTTCACCACTGCGTGTTCTCCATGCTTCCACCGCTCCCGATTATTTCGACAGTCTCCCCGCCGCAGCTCATTCATCCTGCGTCTCTGACATCAGCGCCCTGTGAGCAGGTCAGGAGCCGCTTTCAATGAAAGTGGCTCCTGACTGGCTCTCAGAGCTCTGCCGTCATAAGTGACTGCAGAGTCGGTGGCCTGAGGGTCCCAGCATGCGGTGGGTATGTGCGGTGATTCGCCGGTACCCGGCGGTTTCTTGTGCCAGTGGTCTCTGGACTTTAAGGGGGAAGAGACCGCTAGTACTTAAGTGGTTAAACCACCAGCAAGCAAACATATACTCAAAATAATTTTGACAGCATTTTTTCACTTTCTTTTTGGAACTTTTTCCATTACAAATTGCTAAAAAGTTATAATTCAAAGATGCAACATTTTCTCCTAGGAGAAAAGTCAGGAGAGAAAGTGAATTGCATATGGCCCCGGATGTCTTGTGTGGTCACCCTGCAATATCCATGGCTAATTTTAGAGTCTTCATCTACAATAGCAATGGGGTGCTACAGCTTTTTAGACAGAGATTAAAGGAAAACTGAAGAGAGATATGGGGCCTGTCATAATTATTTCCTTTTAGGGAGTACCAGTTGCTTGGCTATCCTACTGATCCTATGCCTCTAATGCTTTTAGCCATAGACTCAGAACAAGCATATGCAGACCAGGTGTTTCTGACATTGTCAGATCTGCTGCATGCTTGTTTCTGGTGTGATTCAGACACTAATGTAGCCAAACAGATCAACAGGGCTGCCAGGGAACTGGTATTGTTTAAAAGGAAATAAATATACCAGCCTCCATATTCTTCTCATGACAGCTGTCCTTTAGAGTGTGCCAGAGCTGAATTAAATTAAAAGTTTTATACATACCTGGGGCTTCCTCCAGCCCCATCTGCACGGATTGCTCCCACACTGCCATCCTCAGTCTTTTCCCTCTTCGGTACCAAGTCCCATCACTTCTGTCAGCTGCGGCCAGTCTGACGTAAGAGAAGTGTGCTCTTTGCGTATCTCTCCAGCAGCCGCTGGAGAGATACGTAGAGGGCGCACCTGTCTTGCGCAGACTGGGAGCAACTGGCTGAAGTAACAAGATCCAGTACCAATGAGGGAGAAGACTGAGGACGTCAGCGTGCGAGCGATAAGTGCAGATGGGGCTGGAGGAAGCCCTAGGTACGTATAAAACGTTTAATTTAATCCTGCTCTGGTTTCCTTTAAAGCTTCAATAGAATATTTCTGGATCATATGTGTCTTGGGAAAAAACAATTAGGGCTTGGTAATAATGGTTTTCCTTCATAAGGCTACCTTTTAGGCCTCTTTCCCAGTGGGACGTTGCGTTTAATGCGACGTTAGTCGCACAACGTGCCCCTAACGCAGCACATCTAGGTTATGCAATTGGACATTATTTTGCCCTGCGTTGTCTCTTGGTGCGCCGTTTTCGTTGCATAGTGATGGAACGAAAGCGGCACATACGTTACATTTAAAAATAAAAAAAATTACTGAGCATGTGCAACACACAGCGCAGCAAATTTATTGCTAAACGCACAGCATGCAACACTTTCTAACTATTGCTACATGTTACACACAACGCAACGTGTGCACTGTGAGTGTCGCACAGACTTTGTATTGCTGTGCGTTAGTCTACGTTATAATTGTTTATAACGTGCGACTTTTAACGTCCCACTGTGAAAGAGGCCTAAAATTGTTTTGCTCCGGGATAGATTTCTCAATTAAAATGAAACTAAGGCACATAAGTTAAGATTAGCATTAGTTATGTACAGAAGAAAGCAGCTACTGTACATTCTCGAGTATAAGTCTAGAAATGTAGTTCTGTTTCACTTCATAAAAGTATAGTTGTCAACTTATACACAAGTCATGAGCAACACTGAGCACACTGAGTTATGTGTGTACTAATAGTGACATTCCCATTTGCAGCAATTTACCCTGTGGTAAGTGACACTTTGAGGAAAGGAAATGCCAAGAGAAAACAGGTCTGAAAGTCTTGGCCACAAGAAAAGGGACAAGGGGAAATACTGGGCTGCATAAAAGGGGGCCTGAAGGAAGTATTGGCTGCACTTAAAGAGGAGTTGTCAGCCATACTATCTCAGAAAAAAAAACATATATATATGTATGTGTATATATGGATGGATGGATGGATAGAGATATAGAGAGAGATAGATATAGATAGGTATAGATATTATTATTATTATTATTTAGTATTTATATAGCGCCTACATATTACGCAGCGCTGTACAGTGTATATATATATATATATATATATATATATATATCTATCTTGTCACTAACTGTCCCTCAAAGGAGCTCACAATCTAATCCCTACCATTGCCATATTATGTAGTGTAAGTACTGTAGTCTAGGGCCAATTTTTTAGGGGGAGCCAATTAACTTATCTGTATGTTTTTGGAATGTGGGAGGAAACCGAAGTGCCCGGAGGAAACCCACACAAACACGGAGAGAACATACAAACTCTTTAAAGATAGTGCCCTGGCTGGGATTCGAACCAGGGACCCAGCGCTGCAAGGCGAGAGAGCTAACCACTACGCCACCGTGCTGCCCAGATATAGAGAGAGATGGATATAGAGAGAGAGATGGATATATATAGAGAGAGATACTTGCTCTACTTAACGTGTAATGCACTGTCCACTTTTTGATTTTAGTGATCTTTCCACGGTAAAAAAAAAGAGAAAATCCTTCCTAGCATTTCCCATTTTAAGTGTGGTTATTTTGAAGTCAATACTGATGTCATTGCCTGCCCTACTCTCATCTGCCTGATTTGCCCGCCCTTCACTATAGAAAGTGCATTGTCTCAGCATGAGAAATACTGGCCAATCAGAGAGGAACAGAGGTGTGGGAAGGGAAACCGGAAGGGAAAGAGGCTGCAGCCAATTAGGCTGCATTAGTTAAGTCTGAGGGAAATAGAGAAGCAAAAAAAGGACAACCCAGCATGCCCTGCAACTTCCTTTTTGTGTACCAAATTTTGTGTGTACAAAAAAAGTCAGGTAAACTGGGGAATGATCATTTATCCACAAGAAATGTAATAGTGATTTTAACTTTTTGGATTGCCTGGTTAGCATCCTTATTACTTGTTTACCAAATAAAAATAATTGATTTTTGATTGTATGCCCGACAGTTACACTTTAAGGGACAGGAGGGGTAATGACTGCAATACTGTAAGTGCAGTCATTAACCCCTCCTAAGCCCCAAGTGCAGCCATTAACTTTGCTGGGTAGACTTATACGTGAGTCAATAAGAAATTAAAGTTTAAGAGGGTTGAATGTTGGAGTCGACTTATTCATGAGGTCGATTTGTATTTGAGTATATACGGAATTTAGGATTTCTGGCTCCTTCCGCTTTATACTGAATTCATCCAGATCGAACTAGTGTTTGTGTGGTTGCTGACTGTTTTGTGTGATAGTGTGAGACGGCTGCACAGCAGGTTAAAACAAGTTGTGAATTCTCCCTGCTCTGGTTTTAGGTGCTTACATCAGCAAAAAATATAAAGCTTAAAAAGCTGAATAGCTTTCTGCCAATTTTTATTGGTCCAAGTTCAAGCTGCATACAATTTATATGACATTTGAATATCAGGATAAATTATTTGCACCTCGTTTGTAAATGATTAGCATCTCATTGATCATCTCTACTTTGTATATCTTAGTCTAATCTTGCTGGGTTGACTGCAAAGCCAGGGTGAAGTTAAATGCCTGTATCTAAGGCCTGGAACCCACTGAAAAACGCAACCGCTAGCGTTTTGTCAGAGCGGATTCATGCGCGTTTTTGGTCGTGTTTTGCAACATTGTATTTTTTTCCCCAGCGGTTGTGTAGCGTTTTGCGTTTTTATCCTGATTGGTCCTGTGAATTATTTTTCATTTTGTTACAGTGTGCTGAACCGCAAAACGCTAGCAAAACCGCTCAGTTTAGGTTTTGCTGAGCGTTTCCGCTAGCGGGTCAATACTTTACATTGAAGCGATAACGCTCCCAAAATGCTGCACGTCCTGCGTTTGCGTTTCTGAGAAACGCAAACGCTCCTGTGGACGTTGCCCCATCCATTAACATTAGCCCAGCGTTTTGGCAAACTGCTAGCGTATCGCAGTGCTGCCAAAAGCGCTCCTGTGGGTTCCAGCCCTAACTCAGTAAAGTGGAATGAAACTCAAAAGCACATATTTTGGCCCCAAATCGCACTAATCTTCACTCGGGCATGCGTGTTGTGGCACTTGTTTTCTTGCGATTGGATAAAATTTTCGCATCGGATGGTTGATTGGGCTGCAATATTGCTAGATGTATGGCTTGTTTAACTGTGCCTTTAACATTACATTAGAGCAGTAATTTTAGGTTTTGGCATTTTTTTCCCCCTCCCCTTGTGTATAAGGTTTTAGAGCACAAATACATTGTGTTTTATACCACTTTAAAGCAAACCTGTGGGAAATAAAAATAACATCCTTGAATAGGGATAGTCAATGAGATGCAAATAAGTCCGAGATGAGGTGGAATTATGCAAATTCCTGCAGCTTGGAAATGGACTATCTAGCTAGCCTGTCAAAGTGGAGTTTGATTGGTCCATTTTCAAGCTGCGTAATCTTGCATCAACTCAGAATCATGGCATCTTGTTGATCATCTCCATCTCGATCTATCCGCTGGTGGCCAGGCCCTTTTTTTTATGACCGCGTTACCCTATGTGTGAGTGAGGATGTATCACACCTGCACAAGCATGGCCGTGCTTACACAGTAGCACAAAGCCCCTCATAAAAAAGAAACAAAATAGATTTTTCAAGGTTCAGTATGCTGATATTCCTGCATCGATTGACACTGATCCACTGATGGTCCATACTGTATGCAGTAGACCATTAACTCTTTTCAATCTTATTTTGTGATCAACGGGCAAACTGGAGATAACATTCTCCACTCACAGAATTATACGGAATTCATCCAGGTAATGTGTGTGTGTGTGTGTGTGTGTGTGTGTGTGTGTGTGTGTGTGTGTGTGTGTGTGTGTGTGTGTGTGTGTGTGTGTGTGTGTGTGTGTATATACACGTGACTACCACACTTCCTCCTTTCGGGTTGAAGGAGGAAGTGCGGTTGTCACATGACCGTGAATTGGGACGCAGCATGGGACGGATTAAAGCAGAAGGATCCTGCGTGAGTTTAAGTCCTTTATGAGAGTTTAGAGCCGATTGTGACAGTGTACGGGCCTTTAGTCCGATACTTTGATCTAAAGGAAAAGGCTGTACTGAATTTTATCTGGTAACTGCACCATCTTGTGGCCAATATAATATTGGAAAGGGTTAATGACATTCCTTATGGTACCCATACACGGTACAATAAAAATGTTAAATTTTCCAGTATTTTCGACCAAAACAATCGAATCAAAAGAAATTGGAAATTAATCCTTTTTTTTTTCGATCAAGAGAAATGAACGATTATCCCATTTTTTTTATTTTTTATTTTTTCTGTAAAAATCCGATCAGACATGTTGGAAAAATCTTTATATTCGATCTAATGGAATAATCAAACTAATTTTATCTAATCGAAAAAAATGAAATATTGTACCGTTTGGGCAACTTTAACCACTTGCCGACCGCCCACTACCAATAGGCGGCGGCAAAGTGGCACCCCCAGGACTGCGTAACGACGATCGGCGGCACCTGGGGAACTAATTAGCCAGGGATCGCGCGCAGGGATGCGTGTGCATCCGCCGGCAATAGGCTCCGCCCACCTGCAACGTCAACCCGCCGGCCATTTAGCAGCGCTGGCGGGTTGTAAAAAGCCCGATCTCGCCCAGCAAAAGTGTATAATACACTTAATAATGTATACAAAGTGTATTATACAGGCTGCCTCCTCCCCTAGTGGTCCCAGTGATCGAGGGACCACCAGGGGAGGAGGTAGCTGTGTATGTAAACACACACACAAAACTAATCCTGTGCCCCCTGATCACCCACAGCACCCCTCAGACCCCCCCCCCCCCCCCCCCACCTGATCACCGCTGATCAGATTTTTTTCTGATCACTGCTGGTCTCTACGACTTAATTGTGGCTGAGACCAACCGTTATGCCACACAATATGCAACCGCCAATCCAAGAAGCTACCATGCCCAGCCTTTTCGGTGGAAACCGCTCCAAGTTTCGGAACGTAACATTTTTTGGGGACTTCTCCTTAACATGGGTCTAGTCAAAAAGAATGTATTGCGGTCTTATTGTTCTACGCACCCAATACATCACATGCCCATGTTCTTTGCTGCCATATCCAGGTCACGATTTGAGAACATCCTGCGCTTCCTGCACTTCAGTGCCAATACAACCTGTCATCCAAGAGGCCACCCTGCTTATGACCGGTTCCACACAATTCGGCCCCTCATAGACCACCTGTCATCAAAATTTGCAGATGCTTCTACCCCTGAACAGCCATTTTGAGGCATTTGGTTTCCAGACTACTCCTCACAGTTTTGGGCCCCTGAAATGCCAGGGCATTATAGGAACCTCACAAGTGACCCTATTTTAGAAAGAAGACACCCCAAGGTATTCCGTTAGGAATATGGAGTTCATAGAAGATTTTTTTTGTCACAAGTTAGTGGAAAATGACACTTTGTGAAAAAAAACAATAAAAATCAATTTCCGCTAACTTATGACAAATAAAATCTTCTATGAACTCCATATTCCTAACGGAATACCTTGGGGTGTCTTCTTTCTAAAATGGGGTCACTTGTGGGGTTCCTAAACTGCCCTGGCATTTTAGGGGCCCTAAACCGTTAGTAATTGTCTGGAAATCAAATGCCTCAAAATGACTGTTCAGGGGTAGAAGCATCTGCAAATTTTGATGACAGGTGGTCTATGAGGGGCCGAATTGTATGACAGGTTGTATTGGCACTGAAGTGCAGGAAGCGCAGGATGTTCTCAAATGACCTTTGCAATCCTACAGGTACTCATAGGACTTTGGGCCCCTTAGCGCACCTAGGCTGCAAAAAAGTGTCACATGTGGTATCGCCGTACTCAGGAGAAGTAGTAGTAATGTGTTTTGGGGTGTATTTTTACACATACCCATGCTGGGTGGGAGAAATATCTCTGTAAATGGACAATTGTGTGTAAAACAAAATCAAAAAATTGTCATTTACAGAGATATTTTCCCACCCAGCATGGGTATGTGTGAAAATACACCCCAAAACACATTTATACTACTTCTCCTGAGTACGATGATACCACATGTGTGACACTTTTTTGCAGCCTAGGTGCGCTAAGGGGCCCAAAGTCATTTGAGCACCTTTAGGCTTTACAGGGGTGCTTACAATTTAGCCCCCAAAATGCCAGGACAGTAAACACACCCCACAAATAACCCCATTTTGGAAAGTAGACACCCCAAAGTTTTCAAAGAGGGGCATGGTGAATCCGTGGCAGATTTCATTTTTTTTTTTTTTTTTTGGTCACAATGTCATTTTCCGCTAACTTGTGACAAAAATAAAATTTTCTATGAACTCATCATGCTTCTTAGTGAATACTTTGGGATGTCTTCTTTCCAAAATGGGGGTAATTTGGGGGGTATTTATACTATGCTGGAATTCTAGCACCTCATGAAACCTGACAGGTGCTCAGAAAAGTCAGAGATGCGTCAAAATGGGAAAATTCGCTTTTTGCACCATAGTTTGTAAATGCTATAACTTTTACCCAAACAAAAAAAAAATCCAATAAGTGTCTATTGATCAAAGACATGTAGCACAATAAGTGTAGACAAAAATTTATATAGAAATTTTACTTTATTTGAAAAATGTCAGCACAGAAAGTAAAAAAAAAAATCATTTTTTTGACAAAATTCATGTCTTTTTTGATGAATATAATAAAAACTAAAAATCACAGCAGCAATCAAATGGCACCAAAAGAAAGCTGTAT
>NC_090649.1:191385756-191386982 GCF_040937935.1 Hyperolius riggenbachi
AATAGGCCCCCGCCCACCCGCGACGTCAACCCGCCGGCCAATCGGAAGCGCCGGCGGGTTGTTAACCCGACGATCGCCGGATAGGAAGCGTATAATACGCTTTGTAATGTTTACAAAGTGTATTATACAGGCTGCCTCCTGCCCTGGTGGTCCCAGTGTCCGAGGGACCACCAGGGCAGGCTGCAGCCACCCTAGTCTGCACCCAAACACACTGATCTGCCCCCTGATCGCCCACAGTACCCCTCAGACCCCCCCCCTGCCCACCCCCCCAGACCACCATTTGCACACAATCACCCCCCTAATCACCCATCAATCACTCCCTGTCACTATCTGTCAACGCTATTTTTTTTTTTTAGTCCCTAAACTGCCCCCTGCTCCCTCCTGATCACCCCCCCCACCCCTCAGATTCTCCCCAGACCCTCCCCCCCCCCCCCCCTGTGTACTGTATGCATCTATCCCCCTGATCAACTGTCAATCACCTGTCAATCACCCGTCAATCACCCCCTGTCACTGCCACCCATCAATCAGCCCCTAACCTGCCCCTTGCGGGCAATCTGATCACCCACCCACACCAATAGATCGCCCGCAGATCCGACATCAGATCACCTCCCAAATTCATCGTTTACATCTATTCTCTCCTCTAAACACCCACTAATTACCCATCAATCACCCATCAATCACCCCCTATCACCACCTGTCACTGTTACCCATCAGATTAGACCCTTGCAGGCACCCAATCGCCCGCCCACACACTCAGATTGCCCTCAACCCCCCCCCTTATCGATTCGCCAGTGCATTATTTACATCCGTTCTTCCCTGTAATAACCCACTGATCACCTGTCAATCACCCCCTGTCACTGCCACCCATCAATCACCCCCTGTCACTGCCACCCATCAATCAGCCCCTAACCTGCCCCTTGCGGGCAATCTGATCACCCACCCACACCAATAGATCGCCCGCAGATCCGACATCAGATCACCTCCCAAGCGCAGTGTTTACATCTATTCTCTCCTCTAAACACCCACTAATTACCCATCAATCACCCCCTATCACCACCTGTCACTGTTACCCATCAGATTAGACCCTTGCGGGCACCCAATCGCCCGCCCACACGCTCAGATTGCCCTCAAACCCCCCCCTTATCGATTAGCCAGTGCATTATTTACATCCGTTCTTCCCTGTAATAACCCACTGATCACCTGTCAATCACCCCCTGTCACTGCCA